>NW_015552637.1:3387888-3416899 GCF_001515605.1 Sinocyclocheilus anshuiensis
TCAATGGTAATGTTTCACAGATCTGATAAAAAATGTAAAGCACTTCTCAACATTGATAAAAATAATAAATGTATCAGCATATTAGAATGATTTCTGAAGGATCATGTGAAAAATTGAAAAATTCAGCTTTGCCATCATGTATTCATACAAAACATTATTTTTAAAATAAGTTTTGTTTTTATTGTATTATATTGGTGAAAACAAGATTCTTCTTGCAAAAACTTGAAAAACTTTTTATGACTTTTTATAACTCCCTGGCATGTACCTACAAGTCACGTCAAGTCAAATTTAGCACTTTTCACAATACACATTGTTTCCAGTCAGCTTTACAGAAAATCATGATGTTAATGTTTATATTGTCTTAATCTCCATGCCTTATAGTCGCACTTAGCAGATTAGAGCTGGATGATAATACAGTGATTTACATTTTGTGACAATACAAGCAGTTGAGATATGCAATCGAGTTGAGTTATGTGGATGAAGTTGGATATACTAATAATATATCCAACCTTATATAAAGAGCTGGTTGATAACAGTTACATTTTGCGGTGTATTTAAAAAAATCAGGCAGCAGCACTCTAATGTGGCTAATTTTTTTGCACAGTCAAGCGCACTATTGTTTGCTATTTGCTGCTCTCTTCATAATGATATTGAAATTGTGTTTGGTGTGGTTCTTGCTTACTTACCCAAGTCAAAGGAGTTCACCAGCAAGTCTTTAAATATGCCTTCCGTCAATGTAGATGGGATTTTTGTCACTTGTGTGCCACTTTTAGCATCTTCCTAGCAAATAAATAAATATAACTCAAATCACTTCTCATCAACAAGATAGACAATTAGAGGTATCATTCATCCTCATACAGCTCAAGCGATGCAGGACGAGTTATGTTGTGATGCTAAAAAAAAGCTAAGCTTAAGCAGAAAAATAGCAAGCAATACATTCAGCAAACCTCATATCTGTATAGACGCAGTACTTTGTTTGGCCCAGTTTAAAGCGAACAAGTGCTTCTGTAGGTACAGGCCTCTGTCTTGAGATTGCAGGTGCACATGCAGCTGCCAGACCTTTGGGAGGAGTTTTATTTTTTTGTCCTTTTCTCAGCTGTCACTCAAGATGATGGGCAGCTGCGGCTGGAGATGCACAGAGACTGCTGTCATCCACCATCACCATCACCCTCTTTAACGATGGAGGTGTGTGCGTCTGACACTCACCGGGGAGAGCGATTCAGTGAAATGCTATACAGAAACTTTGGGGCAGTAATGAGGAGATTTGACATAACTGTAATTTTAACCAATGTGCAGCGCTGTTTCTGGATTGGGACACGGTAAAGCAGTGTGAGAGGTGCAGGCCGGCAGCCTGCGGGGTTTTACTGTAACAACAAGAGCACAATCAGTATCCTGACATGAACTCAAGGCACCGTGGAGCCATATGACAGGGACATGTCTGTAACACCTAATGGAGCAAATACCAGAAATATCCACCCCCCTTTATTCACCAGGGTAGAATTGCGCCAGCCGCCTGTAAATGGGGTCGTAAAGTTCACACTAATAACTGTTAGTTTGTAACAAATTGTATTTAAAGGAATAGTTCACCCAAAAATGAAAATTCACAGAAATTTTACTCACCCTCAGGCCACCCAAGATGTAGATGAGTTTGTTTCTTCATCAGAACAGATTTGGAGAAATGTAGCATTGCATCACTTGCTCACCAATGGATCCTCTGCAGTGAATGGGTGCCGTCAGAATAAGAGTACAAACAGCTGATAAACACATCATAATAATTCACAAGCAATCCACACCACTCCTGCTCATCACTTAATGTCTTGTGAAGTGAAAAGCTGAGTGTTTGTAATAAACAAATCTATCATTAAGATGTTAACAACTTCAAATCATTACCTCCGGTTAAAAGTGTGATTCCTCTATCCATAATATTGCTTTCTCCAGTGAAAAAGTTGTCCTGTCTGAATCAGTAGAGAACTATGCACAGATCAAGCACTGTATATAAGTGAAAACACTGCAAAACAGTTCTAAAACAAATATGTTGGAGGATTTTGATGTGACCGGACAACATGGGATGGACTCTAATTCTGATGGCACCCATTCACTGCATAGGATCTAGGGCTGCACGATTATGACAAAAATCATAATTGTCGATTATTCCCTTGAAATTGTAATTGTGATTATTAATTACGATTATCACAATTTACATTGAATGATGTTTATACCATTGTTTGATGCAACTATATGCCATATTTTTATATGAAAATAAACAAGCTGAAAACACTCTAACTGAAAAACCTTTAGTGCTTTTCTATAGTATTAAGCCTCAAATGTCAAATATACATCGGACTGGTTTCTTCTTTAAATTATAAAAAAAGTAAAAATATGAATGATATTATAATGTTATACTAAAACTAAAACTAAAACAATGGAAAAACCCTTAAGATAACATGTAGAAAGAAGAAAACGCATCTTAAGCGTGCAGAATAACATAAGTGGACTTTGAAGGATTAATTGCCGCTTTGAACGATTACGTAATTGTGGCATCCATAATTGTAATTGCGATTAGAAATTCGATTAATTGTGCAGCCCTAATAGGATCCATTTGTGAGCAAGTAGTGTAATGCTACATTTCTCAAAATCTGTTCTGATGAAGCATAATATATATGAGCAACATGCTACAAACCACTCAGAACATCTTAGAAACCTCATAGCAATGGTCTGACAATCTGTCACCAATGTTACTTGCTAACAAAAACAAAAACTAAAAATCATTGTTGTTAATTGAAATAAAAATAAAATAAATATGACATGAAAAAATTTAATAATAATTAAAAACTAACTTGGCAAATAACAAATAAAATAAATAAAGAAATGTTTAAAAACAGAAATTAATTGAAGAATTAAAACTTAAAATAAAATAAATAGAAAATAAAGCTCAACAGAAATCTAAAAACATGTTATAAAACACATAATCTAAAACTTTAAATTTACAATGAAAACCTGTGCACAGGCAATCACCACTCACATTTTACATTCTAGCTAATTTAAACTTGGCCAAATACAACACTGCACTAAGTTTAACTACAAAGAGCCTATATGGGCATTGTGGGAAGTATATGAAGCGACGGTGCTCTCGGGATTATGAAGATAAAGGAGAGAACAATTTCTATACTTTGTCTTTATGTACCTATAACGGCGTTTTACACAGTTCCTCCCTAAAACAATCAATTTAACTGTATCTATTCTCTGCTGCCGATAAGCAGCCATCAATCACAATGAACGTCCTTTGATGCTGGCATAAATGAAATATCACACTAATTGAATCATGCGGTTATAACATGCCAGTTTGTTTTCCTTTACACGTCTGCAGGAAGAGACTTCAACAACAAAAGTACACGACAATGTCACATTTACACTTCACAGCACATTTCTTCTGTTTATAACGTGTTTGTATGATCTTTCGACATCTTTAAATGAAACAATTAAGTAATTGTGTATAAGGTCAAACGCTGCAGCCGCTACACCCACGCGCTTGAAAAATGAAAAGAAAAGAAAAATTGAATTTCAAGGGTGTTTTCTTTCATTTCCATTCCCGTCCTCGGCCTTCAAGACACTAGAATATCTGTTCTTCTCCCATGGAAAAAAGAACCCGTTATCAAAGCATTAAGATATGATTAGACTGACATTTTCTTAAGAAAACCAAAAGAGTGAGAGAGGGAGAGAGACGGAGTTAAGAGCACGAGTGCGAAACAGACGGCGTCGTGAAAGGAAAGGAGAACTCCATACTGCAGATCTTATCGGTCGCTAGCATACATAGTGATCTTTGAAGCAGCTTATTACAGAGTACACTAAGAAGACAAGTGGGTCGGTGTACAGATCAGAGGAGAGCGCGTGAACGCACCTGCTAGATTTCGCTATCGTTGGGACGGTGTCAGTCAGCGTTGAGGCCTGCCAGCCAGTTTAATATCAGACCGGTCTTGTCTTTCAACATCCGGGGGGACTAGTTTAAATTCGTAGAGGGAGATTTTGCGATTACGATCGTGCAAAGCAGAGAGGGAATCTGTGACATTGATGGTAGCCTATATAAGTGAATGTGAATTTGAAGTGCATTCTTTCCAGACAGAGAGCAGGTGCTACGAACGTATGAGCCTTATTGCACATCGAAGAAAGAAAACTTTGTTCATCAGAGTTAGAGATTGAAGACTTGCTGATGGACTCAAATCATGCAGGTAAATCCAATCCTGAGTAAAATGTCATTTTCATACTTTTCTATTAGTCCTAATGACCTGCTATGATATGAAAGCAGGCAATTTTATTATCAACAGACCTTAAGTTTGATAATATATTAGCCAAAATGCGGATAGATTCTGCACAGAAATGTAGTAGCTTCTTTACTTTCTAATTATTAGCATGAATTTGGACGCTAGTCCGTGCTTTGAGATGCTAGTGTGCATCCAACCGGGCTTCTCAACTAGCTTAAAGGCACAATATGTAATATTTTGCCACTAGAGGGCGCGTATTCAAAACAAACAAAGAAACAAAGGCATAGTTAGATGACTCCGTGACTGGGTGTGGAATCATGGGAGTTGTCGTCTTCATCCCCACAGCCGAAGCAATCCGATGGGACTCGGGCAGAAATCATGTTCATGGACGAGCTAATGTATTAAAGATTTATTAACGTGGTAGAATGAAGCAGGGTGAGGCTGAAAGCCGTCAAAGTGAAACGAGGCCGCAGAACGAGCGTGACACACGGCTCGAAAGCAGCGGAGCTTTTATTATGCCACAGTCGACTGCTTCCGCTCCTTCCGGTCGTGTGTATGTGGGGTAAAGCAGCGCTGTTTTATCATACTAGATACATTTGAAAGTTCTGTTATAAAGCTACTCTGTGCGGTTTGTCACCTGTCTAATAAAATGCATAGCATATAAAAGCGTCTTTGGTGTTTCCATGTTTTCTACAAAACAAAACAAAACCGGAAATCGAGGGGTTATGACGTCATTGGCAAGCGACACAATGATACTGTGGACACGGTCCGTGTCACTAATTAAAATTGCTTATTTCTCTGGATTTAAACAATCTTCATTTGGGATAATGTAAGTACACAAGTCAGCAAAATATATAACACTGTTCTAGTGATTTTTGGATATTTTAATAAAAAAATCGTACATATTATATACACCGCGTGAACCGGAAGTTGCTGCCATCTGAAACGGAATATTGAGTAGAGGGCGGGGTTTTATTTTTGCGCTCTCGCTAATAAAGTAAATAATGTCAATTTTGATTTCATGCAGACTTTAACCAGCAGATTTCCTTGCTCTTTTTTGCAGTTAAACAGCATGACTATGCTTTTCCACTAGTGTTGTTAGTGTTAACTAAAACTAAGCTGTAACCTTATAATTTAAACCAATTAAACAAGTAAAGGATTTTAAACAGATTCAGGGGAATAAAGAAAAAACAGTAGGCTAAAAGAACAAGAAATTACTTTAAGTAATCAATTTGTACTGGTTCCAAATAATATTTTAATTTTATATGCAAACAGTCGGTCATTTTCGTATACCTAATATGTTGAAAATGCAAAACGGAAAAATGCTCGTCATCTCATCACATTCAGTTATAATATATGAATCAAATAAATGACAGCCTATACAGTATTTTCAATTCATAACAGTGATATTTGACAAAAAAGTTTGCATCACTGGATATTACTGTTAGTCATTTAACATTTTTATTGCAAAACAGTTGTCAGATACTAAATATATAGCAACTTACATCTAACCTTGTACTCTTTCACAGTTATGCTGGAATTTGAGTTTGGATTTTACGAACAGTAAAGCCTGCCTTCTCCATCAAATAAAATATAAATAACCATTTTAGCTTACAAAAAAGTCATAAATAAAATAAGATGACAACTAAAATAACTTGACAACTAAAATAAGGTGAAGCACTAATATGACAAACTAAAACTGAAATAAAAATAAAAACTATTCAAAATTAATATTTTTTTTTAAAAAGCACATAAAATCACTAAAGATTTAATTAAAGTTAAAAATTAAAATATAACAATTAAATTTAATTCAAAATATAATAATATTGAAAAATATAAAATAACAAGGGACAAGCCTGTTTTCCACCAACTAGACCAGCATTAACCACCATAAACCATCGTAGAACACCATGGGAATCCAAGCTGTTTTTTCAACATTAGCTCCCAGCTACCAGCCTGTCTTTTATTCTCTCTGATCACCATCTCATTCTTCTTTTCCTTCCCAAGCACTCTTTGGAATAACAGATGCAGATTCTGGGCACTGATGTGGGACAGTGAAGTCACACCCTTCCTAGAGCGCATTCCCGCCAACCATGGCGTCACTCTGCACATCTCCTGCTGAGTTAAGACATCTGACCTCTGCTTAATTAAAACACCACACTATCTACAGCTTTGCACAAGAATCAGGGAGTTTGAGAATAATTCTGACTAATCGCAAATTAAGATTTGGCAGAACAACAAAAAGACACTTATGAAAGACGAGTCTATTTTTAGAGATGGAGTAATGGGACTCAGGTAATGTTTAACAAAAGTTTGTTATGGCAGCCGCGGAAGTGAAGACTTCCTGTCTAAGTACTGATTACATGTAGGTAAACTACAGTTCAAAGGTTTTTTAAAAGAAGTCTCTTAAGCTCACCAAGGCTGCAATTATTTGATCAATAATACAGTAAAAACAGTAATATTGTGAAATTGTATTAAATTATATTTTAATATATTTTTAAATGTAATTTTTTCCTGTGATACAAAGCTGAAAGCATCATTACTCCAGTCTTCAGTGTGACATGATTCTTCAGAAATCATTCTAATATGCTGATCTGCTGGCCAAGAAACATATCTTACCATTATCGATGTTGAAAACAGTTCTGGTGCTTATTATTATTATTATTATTTATTTTTTTATTTTTTGGTGGAAACAGTGATACATTCTTTCAGGAATAGAACAATTCAAAAGAACAACATTTACTTAAAACAGAAATCTTTTGTAAATGTCTTTACTGTCACTTTTGATCAATTTAATTGGTCCTTGCTGAATAAAAAATTCATTTCTAAATTAAATTTAAAAAGTACCTACCCCAAACTTTTGAAAGGTATTGTAAACAAACAAGATAGGCTTCACGCGTCATTGCATTCTGAAAAATATTAAAACACAGTTAGAAATGTGAATTCCATACAAATAAATCTCATCAGAAGAAATGCATAAAAAATTAACTTACAGTTGATTTAAATATTTTGTAATTAGCATGTTACTAAGCTAAGGATGTGATGAAGCATAACATCCATGCACACAAATATTGGGTCCATAAATAATAGTCCATTTGTTTTTAAGTAATTTTTTATATGCATTTCCGTTGCTGTATAAAATAATAAAAAAAAATACTATTTTTATAAACATCTGTTTGTTTTTGTTTTTCAAATATTTTCCACTTTAAAAATAGAAATGCTGTGTAACTAAATAAACCAGTTTGTTTAAGTACTAAAATGTCTAAAACTGAAATAAAAATTAATTATAGTGATTTAGAAATATATATATATATATAAAATAAAAATAATAAAAAGCACACACTCAAAAGTATACAAATAAAACCTCATTCAAAATATTTATATATACTGGTAAATAAATAATATGTAAAATATTAAAATGACTAAAATAATACTAATAAAAATTGTCACTGGGGCAGTAGTCTTTAAAGATTAAGTATATTTGCCCCTAAAAGGAGCATAGTAGTAGCTTACCTATATACCATTTAGGTGTAAATGGTACAATTTTGGCTGATTTTTCTGATCGTATGTAAGACATGACATTTGCCCTTCTTTTAAAAACAGATGATAACAGGTTGTCTAAATGTACATAACTGTACGAACAGCACCATAACTCTAACAGTTAATAATCAGTATTTGTACATTCCCATAGGTCTGGTAGCATCGCTGCGGTTGAAGCCGTTTTCTTACACCATCTTGTGCTGGCTGCCTCAGCGCCATTGGCTGTCATTCAGTGCCGACGCTTGTTAAGAAGATATCATTATCATGTGCTTGTCGCAGTAAGCTGATTGAAGCAGATTTGGTTAAATATAGCAATGATGCTTTGTTTCCATTGCTTTTATTTGGGTGGAATAAAGCTGATCCCTCCCATGACCGTCTCTCGCTCCCTTATTTTGTCGCCAAAGCACAACCAATATCGACGCCGGGCTGAAAAGTGATTGAGAAGGGTCTTACACGTTTCAAAGCATGCTGGGAAACGGGGAGCAGGCATCAACCCAAAGCATTAGAGCTTGCTAGACATGTCTGCATGCTTTATGGCACTTCATAGAGAAACCTCTGATTTTGAGGTCTTTGCTTTGGCTGTACTGTAGTATTTTTGGTGAAGCTGAAATTGGAAAGCATACATTAATGTTTGTTTTAATTATTAAAGGAACAGTTCACCAAAAAATTTGATATGTCATCATTATTTACTCACCTTCACGACTTTCACCTTTCCTTCTTCCATGGAACACAAAAAGAACTGAAATTAACAAAAAAATGCAAAATTAATTACTGCAAATAATTGTCTATTTTTCAGCGTGTGTATATTAAAAGATATCATCTAACCTGGTAGCAATTTTTTTGCTATCAAAACAATGGCACACAAAATCACACGCTCATAACACATTTATCAGCTTGAAGATGGAGCGATAAAGGAGAGATTAATTTAGTGTGCGATCTCACAATCATTATCATCTCCTCTGGCGCTGTAGTTTTCCTCAGAGAGCTTGTAAGTACAGGTATCTGCAGGATCTCCAGCGCAGCACCTTTACATATTTATTTAGCTGTCATGTGAATCTGTGCAGATCATCAGGGCTGATAATCAGAGCGGATGAGGCAGTAATTGTTCTCTCTGATAACGGCTGGCTGCCATGATGCCTGTGAGTTCCTGGGCTTATAGGGAATAGAGATAGTAAACATTTCAGATCATTGTGACAGTGAAATTAAGTTTTCAGTGTCATATAAGATATTATATAGCCTACAGTAGGGACCAAATATATGAGATCATATTTTTTGTTTTCCCATTTAAAGGAATAGTCCACCCAAAAATGAAATTTTGCTCGCCTTCTGGTTATCCAAGATGTAGATGAGTTTGTTTCTTCATGGGAACAGATTTGGAGAAATTTAGCATTACATCACTTGCTCACCAATGGATCCTCTGCAGTGAATGGGTGCCGTCAGAATGAGAGTCCAAATAGCTGATAAAAACATCACAATAATCCACTAGTAATTCATACCACTCCAGTCCATCAGTTAATGTCTTGCGCAGTGAAAAGCTGTGTGTTGGTAACAAACAAGTCCATCATTAAAGGTCCCATATTGTCAAAACTGAAATTTCCTGGCTTTTTTCATGATAACTGAGGTCTAAGGGCTATGTAACTACCATATAAGTTTCAAAACAGTCAATCCACAGACAAATGCACACAACCTGCATAAAGTAGCTGCCACTCTCCTTTTGCCAAACCCCCAGACAATATCGCGTCCATGCCATTGCTGAGCAACAACAACATGGAAACATGTCGAAAAGGTTAACTTTAACATCGTGATCCCCCCCCTCCTCCTCATACCCACTACTGGGGATAGTACTGTGGTACTTACCACACATTTGACAAGATTAGATGTTTGTCAGTGGTGCTCAGGATCTGCAATTCGCCATCGTCCTCAGTCATCTCTCCTTACACTGTTTAAGTGGTAAGTGAAATTTTACGTAGCCTACTGTAATATAACAGGCATTATGTAATGTCCGCAACCCGTAAGTAAACTTCTTAAAAAAAGGAAAGCAATAGTTACGTAGATTACTGCATTCGGTTTTTGAAAAAAAAATTAACTACCATTCTAAAACATCCTGTTGTAAGTGCATTTGATGAGGTGGTTGGTTGTCGCCTGTCGTCGCCGATTCGGGATCTGAGTCAAACATGTAAGGCCGGAAAACATTTCCCTCAGCAGCCATCATTACAGGTGTTTCTATTTTTCTATTTGCCATAGCAGGCTATAATATGTGACCTTTAAGGTGTTGTTTTAACTTTAAACCATTGCTTCTAGCTAAAATATCAGTCCATAATCCATAATAATGGTTTCTTCAGTGAAAAAGTCCATCTACTGTTGTTCTCTCACATCAAAATCCACCAACATAAATGTTTATAACTATTTCAAACTGTTTTCGCTTGTAATCTGTTTTCGCTTTGTGCTTGATCGGTGCATTTTTCTCTCCTGATTCAGATGGAGTGACTTTTTCACTGGTGAAAGCAATATTATGGATAGAGGACTTGGTTTGACAAAAAACAAAAAAACATTTGGATTTACTGGCTAATTATAAACATGCAGTTTTCCGCTTCACAAAACGTTAATTGATGGACTAGATTTGTGTGGATTGCTTGTGGATTATTGTGATGTTTTTATCAGCTGTTTGGACTCTCATTCTGACGGCACCCATTCACTGCAGAGGATCCACTGGTGAGCAAGTGATGTGATGCAAAATTTCTCCAGAAATTTGATGAAGAAACAAACCTATCTACATCCTGGATGTCCTAAGTTTGATTACATTCTCCTTTAAACTTGGAAATAAGCAGAAAGACTGAATCATTTAAAACAAAGAAACACTATAGGGTAAAATAAAGAACGATTTGTAGGTCACTAATGAAATGCAAGCAAATTAGTGTCACTGACCATGTGAACAAAAGGTCAGATTTTGTTGCTTCCACTGAAGCACAACATGACGGAATAACATGGATCATTGGGTTTGCATAAGGCGTTGCCAACACAAAAAGGGATGTTCAATTGACACATAAAACACACTTAAAAATGCACTAAATTTATTACATTTCATAATCAGTGTCGACTGAAGAGCTTGTGCAATATTTGTAAATAAATGCCACTTGGTTTGACATTTTGTTATATAATGCAGTGGCATTTTTAATTATGGTTTAAGTGTCTAACTACATTCACTCATCTGCTACTTAAAATGGCTATGCATATAATATAATTTGTACGTTTTTTTTTAACGTAGAATAGCTCTTCCAGGTTTTATCCTTTTTCTTGAACTCAATGACATTTGGGGAAGAGCTGGCCCAGGTCATGTTTTACCTCCTGTGAAAGGAGAATATTAACATCACGAAGAACTTGAGACATGGAAAATGTCCTTTTTGTTGCAGCCGATAAGAGCAAATATCAGCCTTTCTGTTCTAAACAGGATGTTATTGCGCTGCTCTCTGATTTGACAAGACCATTGACCCACAATCCTCTTCTACTTTTATAACATTGCCATTTAAAGTATTTCAGAAATGCATCTGTAAGCGAGGATGTCACAAGGGTCCAGCAAATATCTGTCTTTGTGGATCAAATGTACAGATCTCGGTTGAAGCAAAACTGCACAATTCAAATTACTTGCACAGAGAGAGAGAAAGAGCTTATTCAGTTGCTCAATGATGCCATCTAGCCGTTCAGCATCCAGACGCAACTGGAGATGCTCATTTCTCCAGAGAGACAATAATAGAAATAAATGTGTGCATTACAGTGATCAGTATTTGTATTCACTCTGTCTTTTGTTCTTGGATTTCTCCAACTTCAATTATAAGAATAGCATTAAAATATCAATTAATGCCTTCAGTGCTAAGTAGATTTATTCATTCGAAATAAACATCAGATTGCTGCAGTAAATGATTTCCGGAACGTAATGCAGCTGGGGACGGCAGGAAGCAGTTTGTGTGCGATTATCGGCTGACACGTGTAAGCAAATCTTTTAATTACACCGACGAGCAGCGGATTCAGAAGGTTCACAGGACGTACTGTAACTGGTGGAATCCAAAAGCATGTGCTTTATGATTTACATTCACCCCACATTCTTCAAATACATTTCAGGACAAAATCACTAAACAAACAAGCAACAAATTCAGTGCAAAAACTCTAAATACTGCCTTCCTGAGAAGAAAAATAATACGAATTCATAGTTATTTTAGCCAAGCAATTTACAATTACAGGGAACTTAGCTTGGTGGCTTGCACCAGTAAACATGTCATTTCAAATATTCACGATGTTATACTCTCTGCATGCAATACACTTGCAGGGTGTGAATAAAGTAGATTCTGTTAGTGAGCAAATCAATTAAAGGAAATGCAATGAATGCAATACATTTAATGCATTTCACAGCATTATGCATTAAAAGCATGCATTTCAGAATGAAATGTAATTCAGTGTCCTGTAATTTTAGCAGTAATATTATAATTGACAATGTTTCTTCCTAAAGACGACTACTCAATATTATGCCAGGTGTGCAACCATGAAAAACCGAAGCATGCCATATCAAATTGCAATTAATATCTAAGATTATATAAATTGACAATCCTGAAATAAGGTCCTGAAATGTAACATGCATAAGTATGTGTACTCTAAAGCAGTGGTTCTCAACTGGTGGGTCATAATTTATAGGTCTGTTCTGGAAAACAAATGCTAAAATGCAAATGCTAAAATGCAATTAACCATATTATACATATTGCAAAATGTTTAAAAAGGAAGAGAAAAATGCTCCTCATATCTTCCCAAAATATTTGAGACGTCAAAGGCCGTGCATCCAATCAAACTCTACTGTATTTTGCAGCAATTTCATCTTTCACTGTAAAAGCTGCATGAACAGGTTGTGTGGCATCTCAAAATTCTCAAAAACCATGCATGAATAAAACTGTGCAAGTTAATAAAATAAAAAATATATATTGCCCAGACTACATAAAGAAAGGGGTTCCATTGCAACCACAGAATGTTTTGTGTAGTGAATCATTGAAATTCAAAAGAAATCTAGATGAAAAAAAAAAAATCTTATATTTAACCCATGCTATGTTATTAATGCATATTTCTTTCAGCCTATGCAGTTCCTAAAAATTGTAAATGTTTGATTTTAAAGGGGTTTTTGTTCATAATTATAAACATGAGTAAAATCTGGGTCCTGCCACAAGTGCAAGTATAAAGATCCCCATAGCTTGGTTCTCAATCATAAAACAAAATTCAGCACAATAACACACCCCGAGAGAAACACAAGTCTGCTGGAGTCCTTCTTGTGCATACAGTCAGCATCTGAAAAGCTTCAGCAGAGAGATACTGTTAAAGAGCATGTAATACTTTCTTGATTTAAATGCAGTTTTTAATTGGATAGAGCCCCATTATTTTTCAATACAGAAAGGGCAGTGAGGCACGCAAAGCTCTTGAATATTTCTGCAAATCGTGTTCGACAGCATAATGATTAAGCATGGCACTAAATTTGCCTCACAAAATGAAAAGCAAACTTCATGCAAGGCGTAATTTAATTGTTCCCCTTCACATTTTCCGCCTCCCATTGTTGGAAGCTTTACATTCACCGAGTCTCTGCACTGGTGCTTGACATGCAACTTTGTGACACATTCAAACCCTGTGACATTCGAGACACTTTGCAGCACAAACATGCTTCAATCTATACCACGGCACAGAAATACATGCTGTGTTGTTGTGATTTACTCTACAAACCCAGCAAGGAAGATCCAATGAAAATAAAATTGCTGTTAGAAAGACACTGAACCATGTATATTTTCCTCTGCAAATAAAGACCTACTCATAGAAGCTTCTTTTTCACTTGCTCATGTAATAACAACACAGGAAAATGGGTTATATCTAAAATAGCAATTGTACCATTAAAATCAGATATGACATTTTTTTGTCATTTGAGTCTTTTGTGTAATTTAGGATGGTTCTGATTGAGCCTTTCTCTCTCAGTCCTCTGTAATACAGATAACTATTGCCATCTGCTGGCATTCATGCATGTATTCACACTAGTAAGGAGTATTCTGAGTTAAACACAAAGTCAACATGAAATCAAAATTTCTTAATGCATATTCCTGGTTTTATTGTGAAAAATGCCTTTGTATTATTAAAATATAACTTGCTCCATCTTCCTTTTCAGCTTTTCAGGACTTATTTTTCAACCAACTGGTATTCTGCGACAGTATATACTACCCATTTCTTACAATTCAATCAATTCCTGATACATAAAATCAAGCTCCGTTTTGTAAACAGTTTTTGTTTACATAATATATGAGTGTGTACTGTGTATATTTATTATGCATATATATTCACGATTAATCGTTTGGCAGCACTACTTTTTCTTCATCTTTTTGTCACTAAACAGATTATGAAAGTAAAATGGTTTAGAAACAGCGTTTCATGTTAGACACAGAAAATAATATTTAACTGTCCCTCAGTTTGTACAAAAAAAAAAAGGGGGAAATATGTACAATAACACAGATTATTGGAGAGTTTAAAAGCAAAAATGTATATTTTTCTTTATTATTCCATAAAAGTGCTATTTCATATCAGTAAAGATCAGGTTTGCCAGGATTCTACGGGATTTACTGCATTATTGAGATTTACGGAATTTACTGCATACTACTTTTAATTACTACTACTAGTAATACTACTAAATTTATTCATAGTGATTAATTGAAAATCATTATTTCAATCACTATATCTTACTCTATCCAGCAGAATAAATATATGAAAATAATAAGAGTAGTATGACACTGCCAAAAAAAAAAAAATGCAGTTGTGGTTGCCAGATCTTTACCGTAAACAAAATATGGTAGTAAAATCAGGCTTTTCCACAAGCTGTGGTAAATATATTGAAGGTGCACACGTGTCATGCACCAAGGTTATTATATTTAAGTCTGAAATTGTAGTACTCCTGTAAAGGATGATATGAAATGAATAAGCGTTCAAGCGATGCTTCTTCACCGATGCTTTACCATGAATGAAGCTTATCGCGAGAACTCCCTCTACAAAGCACACATCCATCTCCAGCTATAATAATATAACATATTAATTTGAAGCAATAACTCTTAGGATAAATCCCAAAATAGTTGTAACATGTATCTTGATTAACACATTAATTATAATAATTATAGAAATCAAATATAAATCTGTAAATAATCCCTTAAAGGAGAAACACATGTAAATCAGAGAAATACATAAGAAAATGGATATTGATAATTATGAAACATATCACAAGAAATATATACATATAGGAAGAATAAACTGATAATGATAATAATTATGAGAATTATTCAGTATACCACACTCTCCCCCTCAAAATAAAAATGTCGTCCTGACATCAAATTGCTTAATTAGTCACAGTAATGCTCAATTTACAGTATTTAAACTTTTAACTTTACCCAGCAGTTATCTCCAACATCAGATATTACAACACTGTTTTCAACATTTCCTTGTACATTTTTTTTTTTGCTCTCTTTTAGTTTCAGTATTTCTGCAACAAACATACATTCACAATGGTGATATTGCTAATTTCCCATAGAGTCCTTATTAGTCAACAGACAAGAGGCACTTGGTTGTAAATAGTCCCATGAGGTAGTGTAAAAAAATATATTTTTAAACCACCAACAAGTCTCTTTAAGGGAAAAACAGTCCATTAATTTGCTCCAGCAAAAAATGGCAAAAAGTTCTTTGAAGAGGAAAAAGATTCAAAAAGTCTCAAAGTGATTCAAAGTGTCCACAATTTCAAGACCGCACAACAGTCCATTTTGTTAATATCTGATAACAGTCCATAGTTTTTGTTTTGCAGTAGTTTCTCACTATGGGCAATAAACAGTCTCTGGGTAATGTGTTGTATAGCGGCTTTTCATACCTTCAACACAGGCCATACAGTGACTAGTTATGGGAGTAAAGTTCATGTGGTAGCAATTCACAGTTAATAGCACACATATGAGGGCTGGGGGTAACAAAGTGGTGTTGATAACCAGGGTGTCAAAGCTGACATTCTGCTAGATGCAAAGTGTGGGTAGTGGTTATTGCCCACTATCTGCACATTGTGGCATGATGGGGTCCCAAGATTGTCGTATGTAAACTTTTTTGGTGGCCGTCGCTTTCTCCTTGTGAAATGGTACCCGTTTTCCTCCTCTGAGGTCCTGTCCCTGGACCCAGGCACTTCAGTTGTTTCGTTAACAGGTAAGTCTTGTTGCATTGGGTCAACAGTTGGTTCGTTTTCATGAAGTTCTTGTCTTATTGCAGGTGCAGAGGCAGGCTCTGGAAGATCCATCTCTAATTCGGCAGGAGGTGACTGTGGCCTTGGTTCCGACACTGGAGAGCTAGATCGAGGCTCAGAAGATACTGACTGTGGTGGTAACATATCCTTTTTTCTAGGGAATCACCGCTTTCTTGTGGTCTTATCCGATAAGGCTCCACTTGGAAGTAGTACTCATCCTCTTCGCTTTCATTATCGCACTCTGGCTCACATTCTCTTCCCCTGGTGGGCTGAGTTCTGCTGCTTCTTGGTTGATGTTCTTGCTTTGGTTTGGTACTTCGAGTTGGTGTGATTTTAAAAGGTAGATGGTCACATGGAAGAAGATGATTGCGATTTAAAACTCTTGATCTACCTTTACTCTGCTCCGGTTTTACTTCGTATTTTGGTGCATCATTTGCTACCTGGCGTGTGACAACATGAACTTCATCTTCCCAGTAATTCCGCAGTTTCCCGGTCCCACCTCTTGGAGTCAAGTTTTTCATGAGGACCCTGCTTTCTGGGAACAGGTCAGTACACTTCACTTTTTGATCGTAATTTCTTTTGTTTTTTTCAGCATACCTTTTTGCCTGTTCTCTCGCTATCTCACAAGCTTCCTGCATCCCTTTCATCCATTGTTCCATGTACTCACTATAACTTTGAGAGTTATTGTCTGAGTTGAGTCCGAAGAGAGCATCGATGGGCAGCCTTGGTGCGCAGCCGAACAGCAGGTGGAAGGGTGAGAAGCCAGTCTTGTCACATCTAGTACAGTTGTAGGCAAAGATGAATTTGTTGAGTGCATCCTTCCAAT
Source organism: Sinocyclocheilus anshuiensis (assembly GCF_001515605.1). Lineage (NCBI taxonomy): Eukaryota > Metazoa > Chordata > Actinopteri > Cypriniformes > Cyprinidae > Sinocyclocheilus > Sinocyclocheilus anshuiensis. The sequence continues at coordinate 3,404,786 of NW_015552637.1, forward strand.
TCGATTTTTGTTTTTCAGTCAGGGTTTTCAGCATCTGCAGTAATGTCCGGTTAAATCTTTCCACCTGCCCATTCCCCTGGGGGTGGTCCTTGAGCCGGCGACACCACTGTACTTTCTGAGTTGGGTGAGTAGCTTATTTTTTAATTCTCCCCCTTGGTCGTGGTGAATCCTGGACGGAAATCCAAACTTGAGGGCGAAATCGTTGAATAACTGGTCAGCCACTGTTTTTGATGATTTTGAGGTTGTGGCATAGGCCTGTGCAAATCGGGTGAAGTGGTCAACGATTACCAAAATGTACTCGTAGCCCCCTTGCATTTGTCCAGATGAAGAAAGGCAATGGACACCAATTCGAAAGGGTGGGTCATTTTGATACTTTTAAGGGGCGCTCTTGTCTCACGGCATGTTTTTTTTTGTTTGATGCAGGAGCAGGTTCTCAGGACATAGTTTTCAATGTCTTTCTGCATGTAGGGCCAGAAGAACTGATCCCTAATGAGGCTTGTGGTGCGGTCGAGGCCCTGATGACCCATCTCACCATGCATTTCCCTTAGAACAGTTCTTTTGAATTGAGTTGGTAATACTAGCTGTGCCCTTTGAGATGTGTGGCGGAACAGAATGCCATGTTCATCCAGCTTCAGCTTATCCCATTCTCTCAGAAGAACTTTGGATAACGAGTTGACCGAACGCCACTGCTGAGGAGGCCTAGATCCTGTTTGTAAGTGTTCAATGATTACTCTAATGTCCTTGTCATCCTTTTGTGCTTGTCTTTGTTTTGATTTCTTCTTTTGACAGGGGTTTGAGGAGTCCCTCATTTTCCTCCACACATGTTAGTACACTCTGACAGGCTACAGCAAGGGACACATCTGGATTATTCTGGAGCTCCACTGCTTGGATTACAACTCCCACGCAGTCAGATGAGAACTCCTCAGTACATTTTCTCATTGTCGTTTCCAGATCCACTGGCATCCTGGAGAGTGAGTCCGCATCTATGTTTTCTTTACCTGGATGGTAGCGGATGGTAAAATAGAAGTCTGCGAGCTCTGACACCCATCTGCACCCGGTGGCGTTCAACTTTGCAGAGGTCAGAACATAGGTCAATGGGTTATTGTCACTAAACACTGTAAAGGTTGGTGCATAATACAGATTTCAGAGCTAAGTACTCCAGCTTCCCACTGTGCAGATGATAATTTTTCTATGCCGCTGTCAAGGTCCGGGAGCCATAGGCAATTACCCTCAGCTTGCCATTCTGATTCTGGAATAGAACGGTTCCCAACCCTTGGTTGGATGCGTCTGTATGGAGGATGAATGCTTGGGAGAAGTCTGTAAATCCTAAAATCGGAGGCTGAATCAAGCAGTTGATCAACTTTTCAAGGATCTCCTGATGGTGTTCTGTCCACTCAATTGATTTACTTGATGGTACCACATGATTCCGTTTGTTGTTTCTTACTTTGTGTTTTCCTTTTCTCTGTGGCTCATCACCGTCAGTGTTACCTTTTAGCAAGTCGTAGAGGGGACTGGCGATCCGGGAGAAGTCTTTAATGTACTGCCGGTAATAGCTGAGCAGGCCCAGAATCTTGCGTAGCTCTCCCTCCGTGCTTGGTGTCTGTTCTTTAAGTGCCGTTACAGCAACTGTGTCCATGAGATCAATACGACTGCCTTCAGCTGAGACAATTCTGCCCAGATAGCGCACCTCCTTCTTAAAGAGCTCACATTTTCTCGGTTTTAACTTGACTCCGTGGGACTGCAACCTTTGCAGCACTCTCCTTACTGCTTCAACCTGATCATCGAAGGACTCAGTAAAGACCAGGATGTCATCTAAATAGGGTATGCATATTTTGTCCCTCAAACCTTCCAGGCTTTCCTCCATAAACCGTTGGAACGCTGCAGGCGCATTCATGAGGCCGAAAGGGATACGGATCCATTCATAGAGGCCCCACGGTGTTGTGAATGCAGTCAGGTACTGTAGAGTCTGGACCAATCAGACCAATCAGACACACCACCTTTCATTAGATTTAACAAATCAATTATTCATTAGATTAACAAATCGTCACAGTGATGCTCCTCATTTCACTGATTTAAGGCCTTATTATGTATTACGTATCGTTGTATTTCATTTTGACCCGCTCATGTGAAACATAAAATTAATGGTGTTATTCTAGCGTAGCTAACTACGAATTCACCATTGCCTGTGAAGTGAATGTGCTGTTTTGATTAATGAATGAATTAAGCCGTGAGTGGCAGGTGTGTGTTCGATTGTTCTGCGCCTTTGACATCGCTCGTTGTTGTCTATTCTACGGACAACAACGTCCGGAAGGGGGGGATTTGTAGAGTCTGGACCAATCAGACCAATCAGACACGCCACCTTTCATTAGATTTAACAAATCAATTATTCATTAGATTAACAAATCGTCACAGACCCCTCACCCAATAAACATACTGGGTGTATGTTGTCGTTATATTGTATACTGTTTATGCAGGCTTGTGATGGAACCACTCCTTTCTGTCATCTTACCTATATGTAATTCTACCATGTTTAATATCTATGAATTCGTCTTCTGATGATCTGAACAAGAGTGGATATTATATGTTGGTACCTATGCAACATATTAGTGTTCTAAGAATCTTTATTAGTTTGTGCATCAACACCCCAAGCAAATTACATTTGCTTATTCATATTTCCCCTTGCGCTGATTCGCTACAGTACCTACTCTCTGGGGACATGAAGCCTTGATGGTACACCTTTCCCTGGTCAAGCAGAGAGAACCACGCATTGCCCCCCAGGCCGTCTAGGATATCCTGCACCCTGGGTATTGGCTGGCGATCAGGGATTGTTTTGCTGTTGAGGTCCCTATAGTCAATAGACAGCCTGAGACTGCCATCCTTTTTATGGACGCAGACAATTGGGGACGAGTAAGGGGAATGAGACTTGGCCACCCATCCTTGAGCAAATAAGGTCGTGTAAGTAGTCCTTCATTTCCTGTTATAATGGTTTAGGGACTGATGTGTATGTGCGGGCAACAGGGGTGTTATCATTTAATGAAATATTCAGTTGCAAACCTGGAACACAGCCGATAACATAATCTGACTTCGAGAAGGCATGACATTCTTCACGCAACATCTGCTTCACTTGTTGTTGTTGGGGCAGAGTTAAATGGCTCACATCAACTGGAGGGTCCCATGAATCTCTGTTGCCATCTCATTCCATTGCTTCTGGTAGAACCTGAGTGACAGAGGCTGTGGCTGCAGACTGTGGATTTGCTATTGGTAAGACAGACTTAATTGGCTGCAAAGTTCCTAGCTCGGTTCTACCGCTGAGCATGATGTCATGGTCTGTTCCATTCTGCACACTGATAGTAATCACTGGGCGGGCCCCCCTTTTCAGAATGAGGAGAGTATCAAAACGTTCAAGGCCATCAGGGTACAGTGGATTAACAGGTGGTTCAAACAGCAGCACACTGTCCTGTTTCACGTGAGGCACTTTTGCCAGACACTGAATTTGCATAACAGTGTGCTTCCGTATATTTACAGGCTCCTTCATGGTTCTTAATATGTACTCGCTGAGGCCCTCTGCAGTCACCAAATTGATGAAGGTATGTACACTTTTCTTCTTTATGCTAGGGAAAGCATTCCTGACAGTTCTGTACAAACACGCATTAGTCACATCATGAGATTCATTGGTTTCTTCAGTTGCAAACCTGGAACACAGCCGATAACATAATCTGACTTCGAGAAGGCATGACATTCTTCACGCAACATCTGCTTCACTTGTTGTTGTTGGGGCAGAGTTAAATGGCTCACATCAACTGGAGGGTCCCATGAATCTCTGTTGCCATCTCATTCCATTGCTTCTGGTAGAACCTGAGTGACAGAGGCTGTGGCTGCAGACTGTGGATTTGCTATTGGTAAGACAGACTTAATTGGCTGCAAAGTTCCTAGCTCGGTTCTACCGCTGAGCATGATGTCATGGTCTGTTCCATTCTGCACACTGATAGTAATCACTGGGCGGGCCCCCCTTTTCAGAATGAGGAGAGTATCAAAACGTTCAAGGCCATCAGGGTACAGTGGATTAACAGGTGGTTCAAACAGCAGCACACTGTCCTGTTTCACGTGAGGCACTTTTGCCAGACACTGAATTTGCATAACAGTGTGCTTCCGTATATTTACAGGCTCCTTCATGGTTCTTAATATGTACTCGCTGAGGCCCTCTGCAGTCACCAAATTGATGAAGGTATGTACACTTTTCTTCTTTATGCTAGGGAAAGCATTCCTGACAGTTCTGTACAAACACGCATTAGTCACATCATGAGATTCATTGGTTTCATTCCGTCTCATTATTTGTTCTATCACGTTATACCCAATGATAGGTCTGGATAATTTTTGGTCCTTCAAGACAAGCACAGGAATTTTTAACTCTTTCTCATTGGTTACAGGGGATGCCAGCTTGAAGGTCAATTCCACCCCATCCACTGTATGGCATGTTCGTTCCATTGGCTGCCACCAGACGCAGACTGTCTGGCGCTTCAGTTGCCTCAGAAATGTTTCTCAGTGTCACCTCAGGTGTGCATTTGGCTTTCCACTGCTCATCTATAATGCATACTTGGGAGCCTGTGTCCCATAATGCTTCTGTCTTTTTTCCCTGTAGATAACAGGTCACAAGGCATTGTTTGCCCACTAAGGACGTGACGGTAGAATGCTGGTTAACTTGACAAGGGGCAGTTAAAATACTATCAAGTGACTGGGACTCAAGCTGTCTCTGATGACCCATGTACATTTCTCATGTTTTTGGGACTTCCCTACTACTCGGATCACACCCTGTCCCTTGGGGGCAACCCGCTCTTGTTTAACGGAGCTCCTATCTGAGGTCTGGCACCTTTGCTCCTACAGCCAGCTGAGAAGTGCTCGCTGCTGCCACAGTGGTAACAATGGGTGCAAGGTTCTTCTGCTTTGCGCTGCTGGCAATGGAAACATTGTCTGGCTCGTGAGGGATGGGGCTGGCGGAACTGATGAGGGTGCTGTTGCGGTGGCACCATATACTGCTGGGGATAATACTGTGGTGCTGCAAAACTTGACGGCTGAGTTGCATAATTGATGGACATGGGATGCTGCTGAGGAGAAGGATACACACACGGCTGTCCATGGTGAGTTTCTGATATTGAATAATGCTGACGCGACTGGAGAGATGTTCTTGTGGAACAGTGGACAACTGAACTGGGTTTGCAGGTGGAAGAGGTATTTTCTGTTCCCTCACCTGTTGTTGGCTTTGTGAGAACTGGTGTGGAGACATGTATGGACCTGCCTGCCGTTGATATATAGCTGTATCTGGTTTCCAGGTCTGATGCTCTTGGACTCGGGTCCATCCTGATGTCTGTCGGGAACCCTGAGATGAGATCTGATGCTGTGGGGACACTGCTGCTGCTGGTTCTTTGTTATAGACTGTGAAACACTGCTGAGGAACAGATAAGGGTTGTTGGATTGTCTCTTTAATCTGCATGATATCATCACTCAGGCTTTTCAGTCGTGACATTAAATCGAACTTAGACTGTTTGGACTGGAATTTTTGTTCAGGGGCAGGCTCGTTTAGCTGTACAGCATGAACAGTACCACTTTTTTCATATTTTCGTCTATTTTGCATTTCAGACTTATTGGAACAAGCCACATTGAGTTTCTCCAGCAACACTTCATCTGGAACGGTGGGATCTGACAGGTATGGTTGAAGGTCACTTTGGATGCGGTCGTTTTGCAATTCAGTCAAGACTGTGTGCAAAAACATATTCTGAACTAGGGCAGGATCATATTTTAACCTTGAGTCATCCTCCTGAGAAGCAAACAGAATTTTCTGCCTAAGATCAAGGGCTCTTATTAGGAAGCTTTGTGGTGTTTCTCTAGAGCGCTGAGCTTCTGTGGTGAGCTGCGAGCCATACCGTGCCGTACCATGCAGTGGAAAAGCGCCATAAGAAGGCTCAACAGGGACAAACGAGTCAAATTTGTCACATCCTCTCGTGTCAGGTGAAGAAAGACACTGAGTTTTGTTAGCTTTTCACGTGATAGTGTGCAGAATTTCTCACCAATTTCATCCTGAAGATGTTTAAGTTCATCCATTTTAGCTGCTGTGTAGACAGGCCATTGAGAGTAGTGTTTACCTTAGTGACTTGACCTTGCTGCCACTGGTAACAAACTGAACCTCCAGCACATGCACTGCTCAATTAGATTTTTTTTCACCACCCGTCCTGAATGTCTCACACTGCAGCTCATCTGGGTCACTAATAAGGGGATGATGTTGTTAAATGGGCTCTACCGGTCAGGGAGTTACTCCATCAAACATCAATCCCAGCGGTGACTCCAAAATTGTAGTACTCCTGTAAAGGATGATGCTTCACCGATGCTTTACCATGAATGAAGCTTATCGCGAGAACTCCCTCTACAAACGCACGCGATGGCACGCACATTTCCGTTCAACCAATCACACACATCCATCTCCAGCTATAATAATATAACATTAATTTGAAGCAATAACTCTTAGGATAAATCCCAAAATAGTTGTAACATGTATTTTGATTAACACAGTAATTATAAGAATTATAGAAATTGAATATAAATCTGTAAATAATCCCTTAAAGGAGAAACACCTAAGAAAATGGATAGTGATAATTATGAAACATATCACAAGAAATATATACATATAGGAAGAATAAACTGATAATGATTATAATTATGAGAATTATTCAGTATACCACAAAACCATAAAATTCTGTTACTTGAAATAAAATAAATGTTAACTAAAATAAAAACTTTACTTATTATTTCTTAACTTGATGTACTACAATAACTAAAACTGAAAAAAAAAATTACGTTACATAAAACCCTAATATAAATAACTCATAAGGAAAAAATAAATAATGTTTAGTGTCAAACAAGTATTACTTGGAATGTCATTACAGTTTTTCATATAAGATGACAAATTACACACTCTAAAAAATGCTGGGTTAAATACAACCCAGTGCTGGGTAAAATAGAGACAAACCCAGCAATTGGGCTGTTTTGACCCAGCGGTTTGGTTACTACCCAGAAGGTTGGGTTAAACATTTAACCCAACTTCTGGGTCAAAACAGCCTAATTGCTGGGTTTGTCCCTATTTTACCCAGCATTTTTTAGAGTGCAGTAATTCACAGTAAAATTACATTAAATGTCCTGTTAGATTGATTAGATTTTCGCCTTATATAGTAAGGGAACTTAAGAGGTTTTTACCGCAGCATACTGTACCATTAAAACAACAATCATTTTTTACAGTGCATGCTATGGTCATAATATGAAAGATACTTTCTAAGCGGCAGAGGCGTCAGTCACGTCTGGCAGCTGATGATCATGTTATACGAACGCAAGCGCTTCGATAAACAAACAACACTTACTGAACTCTTCCAGACTTGATGAGCGAAAGTTAATTCTTATCCCCGTCTGCAGAGGCGCAGTGTAGATGCCCTGGCTTTCTTAATATTTCATACTCTGATTACACTTCAAATCACCCTGTAAATCCTCTTAAGGCATGCAGAATTGTTCAGCGTGTGTATGTGTGTGAGGGAGAAAATGAGTGAGAGAAAAAATAAAGATAAAGAGAGAGACAGAGAGAGGTTAGGTACTTATAAACCCTAAAGGCTTGCTTATCTTTCCAGCACATGCATCTTTGTGTCTCTCATGCATGTCAGTTTTCTATTTTTTAACGCAGCAAAGACAAAGTAAGCTGCACAAGATGCTGTGACAGTGAAAAGACTTTCCCTGAACCGGCTGATGCAATTCACAGCTCTGAGGATATTCCTGTGCAACAACAAAAAGACCCAACGGAACCAACAACAACAACAAAATAAATCATTATAGTCATTATTCATACACTCCGTCAAATCACTGCAAATAAAAAACAATGTTGCCAATGCAAATTAACCAATAAGCACAACAACAGCACAACTTTTTGGTGCAACTATAACCTAAAGATACATGAGTACATGAATAATTTCCTGATTGAGCATAAGAAAAACTGTTCCTGGGTCTTCCTTACTATGCATTTATGTCTTAATGCATCGGATGGAATATTAAACACACACATTTTAAATATGGAAATCATTATTAGTCATAGTGATCTTTTAGTGATGTTGGCTATGTGCTTTTATTTCTTTGTATTTTGTTTATTTTCTATTACATATTTTGCATTAAAAAATAAACAAATTCACCAAAAATTAATTAAATAAATATACAAATAAAATAAACAAATAAATAATATAAATAAATGATCAAACAAACAAACAAACAAACTGTTTTAATAAGTTATCAGTTTATAGGTTTTCCTATGTCCTTTTCCTTTAAAACCTATTTTGACACCCCTCATGTAAACCCAATACATCACTGATCAATGACTTTCGTTTTTTTCCCCATGCTGTTAATTTTCTTGCTTTTGTGTAAATAATTGTGTCTTAATTAATAAAGATTACGTGTCTGAGCACGTCTGATCATTAAATTACACCAAAAGCATATAACATTTTTAAAAATGTGCAGATTTTAAAGGGAACTGCACAGCAGGGATGCAGGGCCGTTTTAACTATGGTATTTTAGCCCCCTGCCGTTGGGGCTAAAGGCGCACAGTAATGAACTGAAACAGTAAATTAAAAGTAAATTAACTTTTCCATTTGTTGACATGACATGGTTAGATTCAGATGGTAAATATCATATGGTGATTGTTTTGAACAAGTATTAACGTAGACATTATTAAAAAAAAAACATTATTTTAGCTGAAGTATTTATATAAATACCGTGTGCCTTTTACCCCATGCTGGTGAGCCTTTTACCCCGTGTGTGGGGTAAAAGGCCCCTCTTGCCACCTCATACATTTATAAAATTTTTAAACAAAATAAACAACTTGAATGATTTATTTTCACACAAAATCTGTTTCTCCATTAATGTTCAATACAACGTATATATTTTTCCTGCAATTATACATTTTAGGCGCAGTGAATGGCATATATATATATATCATTATTGTGATGGGGGGCCTCGCAGTAAGTCATAGCCCTGGGGCCCAGTGCGGTCTTAATGCGGCCCTGCAGGGATGACGCTTCAATAAGTGAGAGCTGAAAACAACATCTGAATTGACTACTTTATTAACCTACATTGACAAACAGCACCCCCGTGTGGTCATACAAAAAAACTACTTCAAATAACCCACAGTAAATCTCTCCAAGTTGTCGGTCTGCAGTTGACGGCTGTTGAGTTGTTTTGTTTTCCTAGAAGGCTAATATGTTAATTAGGCCTAATATTGATCGAACCAAAAATGTAATTAAATAAATAAATAAACATACAGCAGGCTTTATTTTTTCAAACATATTTTGTGAAATGGTGATATGCTTATGTACAGCTCGATATCATAGTAAAAAAAAAATTCATTATAATCTCTTCGATCGCCAAAAGAACATGTATCAATACACAACGGCACAAATCACTCAAGTGTCATAAGATTAATTATACGACCATTAATTATAGCCTACTCATTTTTACCTAAATGCAGGGCGCCATTCCATCTAGCACTCACATGTGTGAAGATGAATTTATAAATTACACTGCCATTCAATCTCGTTTGTTGTCAGACCCTTGATTAATAGGTATTTGATCAATATTAAGTTTATGTTCACCTGTTGTCTTAAAAAAAAACGCAGCTTTGATAATGCACTAATATGTTAAAGTTGATTGGCCTGAATGGTTAGCATGCCTTGCGCCTTCTTCTTCAGTCAGACCCAAGCAAAGGACGTTGCGTCATTTGAATACTGATTCTGATTGGTCGGCTTGGTAAAGAATCGAGTCTTTATGCTATCAGCCTATACAATTTGTGTAGTGAAAGTAGTCTGCTCACAACTCATATTTGCCTTAATTTGCTTTGATTTGTCTTTGTTTTGGGCACATCTCATTTCAAGCATGCTTTTCACTGACCATGATGATGTCTCCTTAAGAGCCAAGTACATTAATATTTGGGAAAATAAAAAAAATAAAGGACATTTGTTATGTGAAAAAAAATGAGGGGACAAATTGAAATAGTTTCAATGGTTTCAAAATGCTTTATTTCACTCTTTGTTTAAATTGTATAATTTTTTTTTATGGTGGATTTTCATATTTAGGTCATTTTGTCAAATCCAGTGTGGACAGCTAGCTGGTGGAGACGTGATAAATAAAAATGACAGATAATTGAAGTAATTGCGTACCCTATCTACCTCTTCATGAATAAAATACGTCATAAGTTTAGAATAAATAAAGAAAGAATGATCTTCAATTAACCAAGAACGTTTTACCTTTACCAAAACAGTAGAGAGAAAGTTAAAAAAGTAGCACCATCATGATTCATGATTATATAGAAACATACTTCATTCACTACAAAAAATGTCTTATTGGATGTCTATAAAGCACAAAAACAAAAACAAAATTCTAGAGAACCAAAAACATCTCAGAGGGAAAAGAGAGAAAGAAGCGGCCCCAGCAGCAGGAAGAGACTCTGTTTCAAGCACTGACTGCTGTTACACAGAATTCCTGCACAGCATGTCGTCTGAGCACCAGCCATAGACCCCAGAGTATTTAATACACTATTCTCACAGATCATCTCGTTCCCACATCCTTTCGTTTTTATGCCAGTTATACTTTCTGGGAAAGGGAAACAAAAAAAAAAAACTAGATTGTTACGGTATACATGACAGAAAAAAAAAAAGTAAACAAGCAGTTCTGTTCACGTCGAACATCTTGAATGGAGACTAATCACCTGTTATACTGAAGCACTTGTTCTCATCACCTGAACAAGTCACAATTTTTGAGCAGTCTCTACTAAATAAGTCACAAGCGTAGCACATCTTCCCATTGGAATATCGTGGCATTGCTACACATATTATGATAAGAAAGAATGAAAAAGAATAGTATAGTGCAATGCAGAGACTAATCAAAACAGAATTAATTTGAGAACAGATTAACATTAAATTGACACTAAATTTGTACACTACAAAAATAAAATATGGAATACAACCATTGTAAAATGTCTGTTCGAATATATCTATGTACCTGGTGCCTCTTCAGTGTTGCAGAGGTCAGTGTTACAGCATTGGGGATTGAAGACTGTTTTGTTTTGTCCAAAATGTATGCTGTCAATAACACACAAGGCAGGATCTGTGCAGTTCTTCTTACTGCTATATAATGTACCACCATCTACACAGACAATTAAAAAACTATATGAAGATTGTGTAAAAATAAAAAAACTCTTCAACTTATATGAATTTTTCATAATCATGTAATGCTCACTGCTGTATATGGTGACGGAGCCACACTGCAGAGGACATTTTGTTAGATTTTGTTTGCATTGTTCAGATGAACTGTATTTGTATTTGCACTGGTAACATCTCAGTGCGAGCACTGAAATATAAAGAGAATACCATATAAAACCCATAAAATACATTCATTTCACGTATCAGTTTTTAACTTTAATTAAAATTTTGAATAAAATAAAATAACAAAATTACATACTGTTAAAGTTCACAAGTTTTGTTCATACATATAGAATGACAACAGCAGCAGCAACAACAATGTATATATAAGCATCATGAAATGTTGAATGATAAACATAAATAGATTAAAAACAAAATCATACACTCTAAAAAATGCTGGGTTGTTTCAACCCAACTTTGGGTCAAATATGGACTAACCCAACTTTTGGGTTAAAAATGTAATGTAAGAATTTAACCCAACGGTTGGGTTAGTCCATATTTGACCCAAAGTTGGGTTGAAACAACCCAGCATTTTTTAGAGTGTATGATTTTGTTTTTAATCTATTTATGTTTATCATTCAACATTTCATGATGCTTATATATACATTGTTGTTGCTGCTGCTGTTGTCATTCTATATGTATGAACAAAACTTGTGAACTTTAACAGTATGTAATTTTGTTATTTTATTTTATTCAAAATTTTAATTAAAGTTAAAAACTGATACGTGAAATGAATGTATTTTATGGGTTTTATATGGTATTCTCTTTATATTTCAGTGCTCGCACTGAGATGTTACCAGTGCAAATACAAATACAGTTCATCTGAACAATGCAAACAACA
>NW_015552637.1:3417496-3442273 GCF_001515605.1 Sinocyclocheilus anshuiensis
GTTGTTTCAACCCAACTTTGGGTCAAATATGGACTAACCCAACTTTTGGGTTAAAAATGTAATGTAAGAATTTAACCCAACGGTTGGGTTAGTCCATATTTGACCCAAAGTTGGGTTGAAACAACCCAGCATTTTTTAGAGTGTAGCATACCTGTGGAGAAAGAAATGGTGATGAGAACCAGAGTGATGAACAGTTTCATGGCTGGAAGATCCGAAGAAAACCAAATAACGGTAAAATCAGTATGTGTTTGATTTCCAGAGGTGTACTGTAGTTTTTGAATTATATCTGTTCCAAATTGTAGCTAAGAAGGCAGCATCATAATTATGCTGAAATCTAAGGCAAATCTAAGATTTTGTATTCAATATTTTTGCAATTCAAATTAGGCACATTTGGAAGAAAAGGAAGAAAGACAGAATATTCAAATGGATGTATTTACTGGAACTGGTCATGTCAGGTTATCATTACTCCAACATCAGAACATCAGAAAAGACACCCTAGGCCTATTAGATAAGTGTCTCTAGTTTGATTGCTGCATTTGAACTTTTATGCACATTCAGCTTTGAGTTGAGATGTTGAATGATGATCTGAAGCATACGGAGGCAAATTTGCCTTTCAAAACAGCTGAAAGTAAGATGTTCAATCAAGCACTTTATTGTTCCTACAAGGATGCATTGCACATTGCAGATCATATCAATGACACTGTACCAGAACCATAATCATTGAGTATGATTATTCATATTTTGCATAATTTCTCTTAAAATGATTCTGAGATATCTTCATTACAGCTTGCAAATATCAAGATATCTGCTGCTATGTCGGGGAAGAAGGTTCATTTGGGATTCAAGTTCCTCACACTTGAAGGTCTCTGAGTCCGGGCTGAGGTGATAACATTTCAGACCGCTGTAAATATTTCATAGCCTTTCTCTGTCACCTTTATCACACAAAAATGGGTAAATGGTGCCATCTGGATGCATGGAGGGAGGGAAATTTAACCGCGGGGGTCACGACTGAAAACAACAGAAGTAAAACACATAACATACAGCGTTTCTTGTTCGTTTTCTTGGCTAGAAGTCGTTTGATAGGAACTGTTGGTTTTCGCGGAGGCATTTTACTGATTGAGTTAATAAAATATTTCATTTCAAACCAATAACTGATTTTGATCAAACATAAGCCTAATTGGCAAGTAGCCGTAGTCTATGTTAAATACATGCAGTAAATACAGCTATAGGCCGACCTAGTCTATATGTGACCCTGGAGCACAAAACCAGTCTTAAGTCGCTGGGGTATATTTGTAGCAATAGCCAAAAAATACATTGTATGGGTCAAAATTATAGATTTTTCTTTTATGCCAAAAATCATTAGGACATTAAGTAAAGATCATGTTCCATGAAGATATTTTGCAAATTTCCTACTGTAAATATATTAAAACTTAATTTTTGATTAGTAATATGCATTGCTAAGAACTTCATTTGGACAACTTTAAAGGCGATTTTCTCAATATTTAGATTTTTTTTTTGCACCCTTAGATTCCAGATTTTCAAATAGTTGTATCTCGGCCAAATATTGTCCTATCAAACCATACATCAATGGAAAGCTTATTTATTAAAAAAAAATCGAAAAATTTACACTTATGACTGGTTTTGTGGTCCAGGGTCACATATTAGACGTCCTTCAAACATTTTTATGACATTTAGAAAGGTTACCAGGCTACTATCGCATCTGATGCTTAAACAAATTTATTTATTTTTTTTTTTTTAACTGTCGACAGATGACATGATCATCATATCAAATGTAGCCTATTTAAAACACGAGCTTATTATAATAAAATATTAGGCCCATTAAAAATACATAAACAAAAAGATGCTCTGAGTGAAGACTCACAAATTAAAAAAACAAAATAAAAAATAAAATCTGTTTAGCCTACTACGAACCATCCGAACGAATCGGTTATCTCAGATAAATTGCGTAGCATACATCATTCCATTCATATTTTGTTTGAAACAGGTCGTACAGGTTTCACAGTTGACGTGTTTGAATCACATTTAAAGATATCCTCACACTTTTTGTTCAGTCACAGAGATTATCCTAAAGAGAGAGAGAGAGAGAGAGAGAGAGAGAGAGAGAGAATATAGCCTAAGTTTGTAGAGTAGATTTAGAACCTGGTGGCTTCTAGGAACACTTTGAGCGATGAATTGATTTTTGAACCTGTTCACTGAAACGAGCTCAGATAAATCAGGCTCATCATGTCAGAAACAGGCTGGACAGGTAGGTCGGGCATGTTTCGCAATAAAATAGGTGTGAGGTAAAAAACAAACAAAAAAAAAACACTCAGAAAGAGACAGAGCTTCAGTCTTGCAGATCACACTTCTAACCCAACACTGACAGACACAGTGGTTCATGCTTTTAGAGTTTGTACATGTTTACTGAAGAAACAAATTCATATACAGAGCATAATTTGGACTCTTTTTAATCGTCGTTTGTGCATTAGTTATTTAGTCAATAGAAAATGACAACTCAAAGCCGGATTTTGATTAAAGGAGGGAAGGTGGTAAATGAGGATTTCTCGGAGATGACAGACGTGTATATTGAAGATGGAGTTATTAGTGCAGTTGGCTCAGATCTGCAGGTAGCAGCTGGCACACGGGTCATCGATGCCACAGACAGACTCGTGCTGCCGGGTGGAATAGACACTCGCACACACATGGAGCTGTCATTCATGGGCACCACAGCTGTGGATGACTTTCATAACGGTACCAAGGTAAAAGCAAATGATGAAATACGTTTTGTGCATCCATTATCGTTCATAAACTCATTTGAATTAATCATTTTAAGTTTTGAAATGAAATATAAACATTTAAACGAAACATAATTACATAAACATAAATCGAATGCATTACTCATTGTTCCTTCCATAGTTTCCCCTCTTTACTGTGACGAATTTACAGTATTTTTGCACACAATGCAAATTTCACCTGCAGCATACTGACATAGTCATTTAAATGTCTTACAATCACTCGAATGCCATCTGATGCATCAACTATTAACAGAACTGTACAAAATATAAAAGAAAAAAGTTTTATTTTTAGCATATTTTATACATCAGGTTTTTATGTCCCATATAGTGATATAGTGAAAATATGGAGCACATACTTGAGGAAAAAAAACACATCAGTATTATTCAGAGGATGAAACTGAGCAAAAATATTTGCATTTTGGTGCGGATATTGTTTTATATATATATATATATATATATATATATATAAGGGCAAACAGTAAGATGAAATATTGATAACTTGTAATGTGCATCAGTGGGATGTTAAAGAGACAGCAGCCTAATAAACACTCTGCCTGTCATTAATGTTAATCAAAGAACAAAAGAAAATAATTCACTGATCTTGACTGAATATATTTAATAACTTTAATTGATTAATCTATATTTTATTTATGAAAAGAAAACTATGCAGCGTTTTTAAACTTTTACTTGTCTTTAACACTTTAATATTTGAAATTTATATTAATCTAGTTGCTGTAGTATTTTTTTTAAAGCATAGGCAAAATTCCTCTTGCAGTGATCTGTAGGCTGCTGATTTTTGCTCATGTTATTCAGCTGCAACAGAATGCTTTGTAAAAAGACACAGAATGTTTGACATCTAAATATTTGACTTATTTTTTTTTTATCTTATTGGAATCGAAACTAGGACTCGATAAGCAGAATCGGAATCGGAATCGATCAAATTCAAACGATACCCAACCCTAGATGTAATTAGAGAGTTAATTTTTAACAAAGAGTGTTGATGTTCCATTGCTTTGCTAGCTACATAATACCATGTGTCCACAGGCCGCAGTCGCAGGAGGCACGACCATGATCCTGGACTTTGTCATCCCACAGAAGGGGTGTTCATTCTTGGAAGCCTATGAGCAGCGGAGAACAACGGCTGATCCCAAAGTCTGCTGTGATTACTCCCTTCATATGGCAGTAACCTGGTGGGATGACACTGTATGGCTACTACCATGTATTTACAAATAAATAAATTATATTTTAGTTATGAAACTTGCACTAAAGGTCATTTGCCCAATAAAAAAAAAAAACGATAAAAAAAATGTAACCAATAATTTTATGAACTTATGAACATTTTATAAAAAAATATGAACTTACAAATGGTTTCATTCTACTTAAGGGTGGTCCTCCCTCATGGTGGAATCACATGGGGTTTTTATCTGACTATAAATGTGATGATACATCATTAACAATAACTTCTAAATCTTTCTCTAGGTCAAGAAGGAAATGGAGACTCTTGTTCGTGACAAAGGTGTCAACTCTTTTAAAATGTTCATGGCATACAAAGACGTCTTCATGCTACGTGACAATGAGCTCTATGCAGTATTTGCCCAGTGTAAAGAGATCGGAGCAATAGCTCAAGTCCATGCAGAGAATGGAGACCTTATTGCAGAGGTGAGAATTATTCTGAGTTTATAATTACATCCTCAAATTACAATTCTGCATCTTGTTTGCTATCATTAAATTTCAGGAATCTACCATGGAATTAAGTTCCAAATGACACACAACCTTAAAAGGTAACCAGATATGAGGAGAGAACGGTTCATGGAAGGATAAGCTCTTTTGGATGGTTTTCTAAGCAGATTCCTATGCATATGTAAGAGTAGCCATCTTTTTTTTTACAATTTGCTCTTTTAAAAAATAAAGGTCCTAAAAGGGTGTTTTCACAGCAATGCCATAGAACCACCATTTTCCCCAAAGAACATTTCAGTGAAAAGTTCTTAGAAGAACCTTTTTTCTTACAGTGAAGAACATTTTAAAAAATCTAAAGAACCTTTTTACACTATAAAGAACGTTTTTGGGATGGAAAGGTTCCGTGGATGTTAAATGTTCTTCATGTAAGCATAGATACCAATAAAAACATTCTTTTCAAGAGTGTTGATTCTGTTTCTAATACATAGGTTAGAAACTCTGTGCATCAGCGTGGGTCTGTAAAGGGATCTTTCCCCAAAGCTCTCTGTTCTTTCAGCCCTGAGTTAAACTTCACCATGATTTAAGATGAGCAAACCAGTGTGCAGGTGTTTCTTGTAAATCATTCTTTGAATGCAAAGCTGATCAGGCCCTACGCAAACAGGCCATGTTACACAAGAACTGGCCTGTGCCTTTAAACTACCAATGTGAAGTGACATTTTTACAAATTATATCTGATCAAAAGATCAAGGGCATATTCTGCATAAAAGTGTCAATTATTTTTCTTGTGATTGTGTTAAGAGACTAATAATAACCAGCTAATTTTATGACATGACCTCATTTATTTTTAGATGGTAAATTGCCCAATATGTAGCAAAAAGCCCTAGAAAGCCAGATGTGTCATGTTAGTCTTAGAGTGGTCAGAGTTCATTGAAGCAGTTTATTATGATATGCCACTAAAAGTACATATTTAGGCAATTTATAAAGAATGTTTCAATGAAATACATTTTGCCATCCTGACATTCTTAGACAAATCACATGACGATTACAAACATGTGAAATATAATATAATTCCACTGGAGGGCAGCACATACATAAATGAGTTAATAAAGCTGTATTTTAGGCTGGCTATGTTTTTCACTAGTTTCAGAAAGACTATGGTATAAATCATGCATCCAAAACACAATAGAACAAAACACTATTTCCTCTCTCTTTCTCTTAAATGAGAATTAACATTAAATTAAATTCTTAAAGACTATAGTCTCTCAGTATTCACACATACTTTCAGCATTCACACAGTCTCCTTCCTCTTTTCCCTTCCCCAAAACCAACAAACTAAGGGTTTTTAAAGCCTCTTAGTAAACTGTAACACCTGCCTTCACTAATTATCCAAATGCAAATTAATTAACCTATTAAATTGGGTTTTACATTCCAAACAGCACCAGAAGAGGTTGGCACACAGAGAGAGAGAGAAGCCCAAATTATAAAGCCAAAATGTAAAGGTGTTTTTCTTGTACAGACAACAACACTGTCAAAATGATCTCTGTTCACACAGATTGTGAAAACGACTTAAAATGCCATATTATGCACGTCACGCCAGTAGTTGGCGATGTCACTTTGTAAAGAAACACTAAACAAGCGTGTTTTTAGTTTACAAAGAGACGATAAACATTGTTTTTAATTTGAAACAAATGTTAAAAAGTTTTCCAGGCCCCCAAAATGCCGTTGTCATGTAAATGAATGGTCAAAACACATACATTTTCCATTTTTTTTTGTTCAAAACGGTGTCGTGTAAATGCCCCCCTACATTGAATGACAGGGTATTGACATTGAGCTCTCTTGGAGTGTTCCAGTAAGCAACAACCTAGTAACAACCCACAACATTAGCATAGCAACCACTTCCTAGTAACATCCTAGTAACCACATATGAATGCACTAAAAACAACTCTAACTAAAGACACCTTAACAACTACAGTATATAAGAAAGCACTAAAGATATTCAGAACATCTTAGGCACCACATAGCAATGCCTTGGCAACCACCTATGACACTAGAGCCAGATAACAAAACAAGAACGCATTAAAACACCCAGAACACCTTAGCAACAACATATGAATGACCTGGCAACCACAAACAAAAACCGTAGCATTGTGGCAGTAAGTTTTGCAAGGCAAGCATCACTCCTTCTGTTTTCTATATATAGTATATAACTATATACTATTCTTTTTCTGCTTGGCGAGCACTACTGTTTCCTTCAGAAATGCTATATATTATTAAGAATCTATATATTATAGTTGCTAAATCTGAAGAATTTTATGCTGATGTCGTCTGCTTAAATACAGTACTGTTGATGGCTGTCTCTCAGAGCACGTATAGATTAGATTTTCTGTGAATATTCCCACACGGGGTGCAAAGCGTATGCTCTCTCTGGGCATCACGGGTCCTGAGGGCCATGAGATGTGTCGTCCGGAGGAAGTGGAGGCTGAGGCCACACAGCGCGCCATCACTATTGCACATGCCGCTAACTGCCCACTCTATGTAGTGCACGTCATGAGCAAATCTGCAGCGAAGGTGGTGGCTAATGCTCGCAGAAATGGTGGGTGAGCTGGGATAACACAAGATTATTATTCACAGCAAATGTACAGGCCTGGATTTGACGTTTCTCATGAGTTTTCTGGTGCAAATCATGAGATCCGTTCATTGTGTGACTGATCCATAAGATCAAAGCAATCTGGACATTTTTAGAGTCAACATGACAGTTTTTATATATGTTCTGGTCTTACTGTGAACACTTTATTAGGGCATGCTATTCCAAATAAAAATAATAATTTGCTTCTCCTTTGAAAAAACTTATCCAACTTATCTACCATTTAAAAGTTTGGTCTGTAAGATTTTTCATTGTTTTTGAAAGAATTCTTCTCTTATGCTCACCAAGGCTGCATTTCTTTGATGAAAATAGAGTAATATTAGTGAAATATTTAAAATTTTGAAAGAATGTTTTTTAGAACTGTATTTTAATACATTTTAAAATGTAATTTATTCCTGTGATGCATGAATTTTGAGCAACCATTACCCTAGTTTTCAGTGTTACATGATCCTAATATGCTGATTTGGTTTTTGATTTTGAAGAAACATGTCTTATTATTAGTGCTGCCAAATGATTAATCGCGATTAATCACATCCAAAATAAAAATTGTTTACATATGTGTGTACTGCATATATTTATTATGTATATATAAATACAAACACATGCATGTATATATTTATGAAAAATATGTTATGTTTATGTATTAAATAAATGTATATGTATAATATAAAATATAAGAATATAAATATATAAATGTACTATATACATGTAAATATTTAAAAAAATATATAGTCTATGTGTGTGTATACTATTTATATATACACATAATAAATATACACAGTACACATACATATATTATGTAAACAAAAAAACTTTTATTTTGAATGTGATTAATCGCGATTAATCGTTTGACAGCACTACTTATTATCAATGTTGAAAACTGTCTTTTTGAAAAAAATCTTTTTCAGGATTCTTTGATTAATAGACATTGGCTTCCTGTCTTTTTAGAATTCAGTTTAAGATTTTACTTATTGTTTTCAAAGCTCTTAATGGACAAGCCCCATCTTATATTTCTGATCTTATTTATTTGCATTCAACGCCGAAGTCTCTCAGATCCGCTAATAAAGCTCTATTACATGTCCCTCGGTCACGACTTAAATTAAAAGGAGACAGAGCCTTTGCAGTCGCTGCTCCACGTTTGTGGAATCAGTTGCCACCTGACATTAGGAGTGCTTCTTCTGTTTCTATTTTCAAGTCCAGACTTAAGACACATTTTTACTCTCTCGCCTTTCCGGGCTATTAATTGAATGTGAAACTGTTGTTATTGCCGATATAATTTATTTTAAAATTATTATTATTGTTATTTTAAATTTTACTTTATTTTAGAATTTGCTGTATTTTATTATTGGTTTTGTTCAGCACTTTGGTCAGTGTAATGCTGAATTTTAAATGTGCGCTATAAATAACACTTACTTACTAATAGAAAGTTCAAAACAGCATTTATTTGAATTAGGAATAGTTTGTAACATTATAAACTTTACTATCACTTTTGATCAATTTAATGCATACTTGCTGAATAAAAAAGTATTACATTTGTTTCGAAAATACCTACCTAGCTAACTAACTAAATAAATCTTACCATAAGCTTTTGAACAGTAGTCTATTTTATAGTAGTCCCATCCTACTTTAATACTGTTTCACTCAAAAATTGGTCAGATTGTAGATTTAAAATGTGGAATGAACATCATTTAATGTTGATTTTATTAAGTTTGGACTAAGGTTAGCTGGTTTTGACACCTTTGAATTGATGTTTGAGTTTTACATTTCTAAACCTGTTAATTAAACACTCAATATTGATCCTTTATCAATCATACTGATTGTTTCTCGTCAGGTCGAGTGGTGTTTGGAGAGCCCATTGCGGCTGGACTGGGCACAGATGGCATTAACTATTGGCATAAGGATTGGGCTCATGCTGCTGGTTTTGTCATGGGCCCACCTTTGAGACCAGACTCCAGTACCCCTGGATATCTGATGGACCTGCTGGCCAAGTACGTCATTATTTACTTACATTTACATCCAAACTCGCATTACTTTCTTTTCTTCCATAGAATACAAAAGGTCATGCATGCAAGATAAAAAAAGAGAATATTAAAACATCAAGAATGATGAGATGATAATATGCATTATCTTACAGTGATGATCTAAGCGTGGCAGGAACAGATAACTGCACATTCTCAGTGTGCCAGAAAGCCCTTGGGAAAGACGACTTTACCAAAATCCCAAACGGAGTCAGTGGTGTTGAAGATAGGATGTCTGTTATATGGGAAAAGGGAGTGGTCGGTCGGTCGGTCGGTCTGTCTGTCCTTTAGCTTTCTCATTCTTGGATGTGAGGTACAGCGATCACAAAAATAACTCACAATTTGTGGTTTTATTTTCCCCAGCACAGTGGAAAAATGGATGAAAACCGGTTTGTAGCTGTCACCAGTACTAACGCAGCAAAAATCTTCAACCTTTATTCTCGAAAAGGGAGAATTGCTAAAGGCTCTGATGCAGACCTGGTCATATGGGACCCAGAGGCCACCAGGTAACTCACAGCAGCCTAGAATACATGTGACCTCATTTACATGCTCTAATGAATAATGAGCCCTGTTTCAATGTGCAGACATACCTAACAGCCAGACATTCAATACGAAGACAAAATCTACTTTTTTTTAAATAGAAGGCTGCAGCTGTGACATCAAAACCCAGAAAACTAATTCACAATTTCAATTCAAAAATAAGGTCCGTGGCAAACATAACTTGACGAGACTTGGACGTTTTGTTGTACAATGTAAACTGCACACATAGTTACTTATTACAAACATACAAGTAAAAAGCTGCTTCGCAAGCTGCATTTTCAGTATGGGTGTATGTATTTTTACATTGTAGAGCAAAACATCCAAGTTTTGGTCAGTGTAATGCTGAATTTTAAATGTGCGCTATAAATAACACTTACTTACTAATAGAAAGTTCAAAACAGCATTTATTTGAATTAGGAATAGTTTGTAACATTATAAACTTTACTATCACTTTTGATCAATTTAATGCATACTTGCTGAATAAAAAAGTATTACATTTGTTTCGAAAATACCTACCTAGCTAACTAACTAAATAAATCTTACCATAAGCTTTTGAACAGTAGTCTATTTTATAGTAGTCCCATCCTACTTTAATACTGTTTCACTCAAAAATTGGTCAGATTGTAGATTTAAAATGTGGAATGAACATCATTTAATGTTGATTTTATTAAGTTTGGACTAAGGTTAGCTGGTTTTGACACCTTTGAATTGATGTTTGAGTTTTACATTTCTAAACCTGTTAATTAAACACTCAATATTGATCCTTTATCAATCATACTGATTGTTTCTCGTCAGGTCGAGTGGTGTTTGGAGAGCCCATTGCGGCTGGACTGGGCACAGATGGCATTAACTATTGGCATAAGGATTGGGCTCATGCTGCTGGTTTTGTCATGGGCCCACCTTTGAGACCAGACTCCAGTACCCCTGGATATCTGATGGACCTGCTGGCCAAGTACGTCATTATTTACTTACATTTACATCCAAACTCGCATTACTTTCTTTTCTTCCATAGAATACAAAAGGTCATGCATGCAAGATAAAAAAAGAGAATATTAAAACATCAAGAATGATGAGATGATAATATGCATTATCTTACAGTGATGATCTAAGCGTGGCAGGAACAGATAACTGCACATTCTCAGTGTGCCAGAAAGCCCTTGGGAAAGACGACTTTACCAAAATCCCAAACGGAGTCAGTGGTGTTGAAGATAGGATGTCTGTTATATGGGAAAAGGGAGTGGTCGGTCGGTCGGTCGGTCTGTCTGTCCTTTAGCTTTCTCATTCTTGGATGTGAGGTACAGCGATCACAAAAATAACTCACAATTTGTGGTTTTATTTTCCCCAGCACAGTGGAAAAATGGATGAAAACCGGTTTGTAGCTGTCACCAGTACTAACGCAGCAAAAATCTTCAACCTTTATTCTCGAAAAGGGAGAATTGCTAAAGGCTCTGATGCAGACCTGGTCATATGGGACCCAGAGGCCACCAGGTAACTCACAGCAGCCTAGAATACATGTGACCTCATTTACATGCTCTAATGAATAATGAGCCCTGTTTCAATGTGCAGACATACCTAACAGCCAGACATTCAATACGAAGACAAAATCTACTTTTTTTTAAATAGAAGGCTGCAGCTGTGACATCAAAACCCAGAAAACTAATTCACAATTTCAATTCAAAAATAAGGTCCGTGGCAAACATAACTTGACGAGACTTGGACGTTTTGTTGTACAATGTAAACTGCACACATAGTTACTTATTACAAACATACAAGTAAAAAGCTGCTTCGCAAGCTGCATTTTCAGTATGGGTGTATGTATTTTTACATTGTAGAGCAAAACATCCAAGTATTGTCAGTTTAGATTTACCGCAGACCTCATTTTACTTGTAAATTGAAAAACCACATTATAAAACCCATAGGAAAATCTCAAGGGATCTTATACATTTCTGTAACATTTTTATACGCATTGTCTTTAAAGAAAACAAAATCATTCTGCATGATGCTTAACATGACATTTTCAAAATCAAAGCCTTATTGTTACACAGTACACTCTAAAAAAATGCTGGGTTTTTTCACCCCAACTTTGGGTCAAATATGGCCTAACCCAACTTTTGGATTAAAAATTTAATGTAAAAATTTAACCCAACGGTTGGGTTAGTCCATATTTGACCCAAAGTTGGGTTGAAACAACCCAGCATTTTTTAGAGTGTAATGTGGCATAAAGTTTTGACTGTATAATTCAAAATCCAGCCTTCTCATTTCATGGGCTTCAGCTTTTACATATCTTCATTTCATGAGCGCTCGAGTTTATTTGTAATTGAAGAAAGTCAGCAATGTTTGAGCTTTTTACATCACTTTAATTGCTATGTTTTTTTGTTATTCAGCTGAAATGAGCCAATCTACTTGACATATTTTAATCTATATTAATACTTTAGTTACATATTTGGACCTGACATAAATAGTAAAATAAATCGGCAAAGTTTGCTTTAAAGCTAAAAACGGTTTGAAATGTAATGTCTGTAGGTTCAAATACCTGGGATGTTAAGCATGTTTCTGCATGAATGGGGTCATACGGGTTCTATAGGTACTGAGGCAGATGTTGCCATGACAAAGCATTAATACAGCGGATTGGCTGCAAAGACGTGACCATAAATGGAAAAACTGAAGCGTTCTTCCTGCTCAAACACATAGTTTTTAAAGCGCACACATGAGAGGAGAGGACGGAAACAGCAGACGGCCGTGGGTCTTATGCAATTGGGCCACGTTGCTGCTCCTTTTCCCCGTGAATCTGGGCTAGCTCCCTCTAGGCAAATAACCAACCGCTGATGTGAGTAAAGCAGTGAGGAGCAATGTGCTGAAATTTAGCGCATAGCAGCGTTGCATTAATAAGAATTGAGCGCTTGTGTAAGATGTACTAATAAGAGACTGGTGACGTTTCTGGGTCCGACAATTAGGGTCAACTGGATGCATGTTCTTAGTGGAAAATAATGGAAAGCAAGACAGTTGTCCACGATACTTGCATCAAGCTACACTTTAAGTTTAGATTTAAAGCTTCTCCTAATTGTACCTCACATTTGATTGGACTGACAGTTAATTTACAGTAACTGTGAAATTGCATGATTATCCATCCTTCAGATAATTATTTGGATAAAGTGTTATGATTTTACCGCCTGTAAGGGTTAGCCTATTCCTAGGCACCAAAACACCACTGTTCAATAAGTTATTACAATTATTAATATTAATACAGTAAATAATTCATCCACCAGCTAAACGATGTAATTTCTAACTTTGAAACTGCATAAATAACAATTGTTTTCAAAATGGAATTCCGAACATGCCCCTCGTCAGCCATTGATGAACAAAGCCAAAGCACAGGTTGTTAAAAAACAAATAAGGACATTTTCATAGCTCCACAGTGTTCATAGTTTTCGAGAAAATTAAGAGTTTTCAAGACAACCTGTGATATTTAGAAAGTATTTTAACACCGAAAATGTTACATATTTCAGCTTTACTGAAGTTCATACAGCAATATAGAATGTGTGGTCAGCTTTATAATCATTTTACAAACCAAGGAGTCTGTGTTTTTCTGCAAGCAACATAAATTAAAAATTAATTGTAAAAGAGAAACTGTCAGAAAAAAAGCTTTCAGAAGATAAGAATGAGTTTACAATATTGTAGGCAATATATTTCAAGCAGTACAACCTTTACCCTCAATTTTGGGACTGTAGCATTCATCATTTTGAAATGCTGGAATATTTATTGTCTTTCACAGCAAAATAGATGCAAAAATAAAAAGCATGAAATGCATGAAATGGTATAGTGCACAAGGTATGCAGTTTTATTCATAAATCAATTCATGGAAACTTGTGTACAGACAAGTTCTTAGTCAAGCTGAATACGGTATTAAAATTAATATCCTTTGCACAATGTCAGTTGATGAAATCCATAACTTTTACTATCTTTCTAAATTAGCTTTTTAAGATGATAGCGGTCATGTTAATTGGAAAACTCTTGTTTTTGCTGGTTTGTCTCAGTGCTGAAGACAGATGGCCACTCAGAGCTCATTCTTTGAACTGTGCTGATACAGCAATAGAATGGTTAAAAAAAAAAGCTGAATATGGGAAACAACAGATTTGGGCTGAAAAACTGTAGTGTGCCATTGTACACACTGTAAATGGGCTCAAAGGTCCTTCTGCTGATTTATTAAAGTCATTTGTTTTAATATATTACGATTAGGGCTGGGCAATAGCCCACAGTGCATGCTAATAATAATAATAATATATACATTTTATTATTATTATTTTTATTATAATAAATGTATTTATTTATTTACACACAAACTTAATAGTTTACTTTATATATAAATGTAAGTTAGTACGTCAATTTGCATAATCTTGTATAAGCTTATGTTGTTTTTAGGGTGATTTCAGCAAAGACTCACCACCAGGCTGTGGACTATAACATTTTTGAGGGAATGCTGTGTAATGGGCTTCCAGTGGTCACAATCTCCAGGGGGAAGGTGGTTTATGAAAACGGGCAACTGTTCACAAAACTGGGCATGGGACGATACATCCCACGGAAACCCTTTTCTGAATTTGTGTATAACAGAATTAATCAGCGGGAAAAAGTAGGACAAGTTTGGGCTCTGCTCTAAGGCTGCCTAGCATCCTCTAAAATTTTGAAATGTGGTCATTGAGTGCTATAGAAACTGAGGCTATTTTTTTTTACCCTGTGCTGTGTGCAGAGAACCATACACTGGAGAAATAATATCCATAGCCCCAAAAAGATCCTGAATCATATGGGAAAAAAATGTTTTATAAGGATGTTTTATAAGATGAATTTGCAGTATACTCTTAAAAACTAAGACTCCAGTTATAACCAAAAAAGGGATTTGCCATAGAAGAAACATTTCAGGCTTCACAAAGAACTTTTTAGTTCTGCAAAGAACCCAGAAACCACTGCACTGCTCTGGAGAACCCAAAAATCTATACACTCAACTCAAGAACCATCTACAGTGAAAAAAAAATGGTGCTGCAAAGAATGACTGAAGGACCACTTATGCATTAGTGATGAACAATGATCAATTCTGATATTCTCCTGTTTTGTGTTTTGAATCACCCCCCTAAACATGCCGTACAGTATTGTCAAAAACACTTTTTTTAGCTACAAAATGTTTTAATACATTTTTATATGGTCATGATCAGACTCTAAGACATTTTTTTCATGAGAAAAACTACTTTTATTCAGCTAGGATGCAGTAAATTTGATAAAAAGTGAAACGAAAGACATATACATGTATATTACAAAATATATATTTCAAATAAATGCTATATACATATATACAAATATATATACAAGTAAGTATTAACTGTTTACACCATTGCTCATAAGAAATGTTTCTTGAAAATTCAACTTTACTATCAAAGGAATAAATTATGTAAAATATATTAGAATAGAAAAGAGTTATTTTAAATTGTAATAATATTTCACAATAGTACTGTTAAGAGCCTTGGTGAGCAGAAGGTCTTTCAAAATCATTAAAAAATCTTACCAACCCTACACTTTTGAACGGATGTCTACATGCTTTGTATTCTATAGGATACAGGTTTAACACATATGCATATGCTCATTGTTCAATGACTTCAACCTCAATCTGAGTCTGTTAAATCCTGAAGAGTGAAAGGAAAACCATGGCCCTGGTCACAAACTATGACCACTAGGGCTCATTGTTCCATACAGCACAAACTGATCACTAGGGTAGAGGTCTGCGCGGGACTGTTTTTTTAGTCCCGCTCCCGCAAGGTTCTATTCCGCACCCACCCGCTGAGGGGTGTATATTTACCACAGGTACAGCCTGCTCTTGAGCAATGTTATGCACATGCTGCACACAGACCACGCAATTAAAACGCATGACATTTAAAGCATGCAGCGCGTGCATAACAGTCCTGAGCGCAAGCTGCACCGATGGTCAATAAGAATAAAGCACAGATATGCTGTTCTAAATGGACGTCGGGAACGGGATATTGTTAGACCACCCGCTCCCGTTCAAATTACACTAGAGTTACCAACCGCTACCGCGTTTTATTTGGGGATTTAATCCTGCGGCGCAAAAAATTTGGTCGGGTCCCGCGGTTCCCACGGGAGAGCCGCGGGAATGCAGACCTCTACACTAGGGCCCCATGGCCTATTATCCATTTGCCATTATTCATTGTCATCACAAACAGAACACCTGCTTTTTGTATACAGTGCAATGCTAGGGTACACTTTTTGATAAAAAGGTGTGTGAATGTTGTGTTGTCAACATGTCAAACCTGCAATTATGGCTGATCAACAGACTGATGTGTTGCAAACTTCAAGCATATTTAAACAGCGTCAGGGTTTGTCCTGTGCTTATGGAAAAGTAAGGGGCACCAAAAACTGGGCTGCAATAAAAACAAAAAAGAAATTATTTTGCTTATACAATTTACATTATAACAGTCAAGGCCAAAACATCATCTGCAAGAACTTGAATACAGATGCTTACAGCTACTTATGTTTGATTTCACACATTGTACTTTTTGTGAAATGTATCACAACACAATTCACAATGCAAATATGTGCTGCATTTATAACACTATAGTGGCTATCAACATACACCTTCTGCTACTGTATGTTTCTGGAGAAGCAAAACTGAAGACTTGTTTTCAGAGAATATATTTTGAATTAGATGCATTATTCTTACCTCACTGTTAGTTTTAAAAGAATAAATAATACTGAGTGAGGTTTATTCTTAAAGCAAGAAGAACTATTTGAAAATGGGGTAATACATTTAAACTTAATTTATGATAGTCTTTACATCTTGCACACTCAAGAAAATTTATTCTGTTTTAAGGATGTCTGAATATATTTAGTAGAAAACATGTGACCAACCTGCATGGCTAAAGTCTTCAGAGCTTCATGCTCTTCTGCTTTAGTTTTGCACCGCTTTCTTAAAATCTTTGCATGTAGATAGGCAGCTCTTTTCTCTGCGACTTCTGAGAAAAACTGCTCAGATAGCACAACTCTGAGCTGGACCATCTGTGATGAAAGAAGAATCAGAACAACCAGCAAGGCCAGGACAACAGACAGAGGAACCAGAGACTGATAGAGCCACAGTTCCGGTTCAGGCAAACACTTCTTCTCAAACAGAGACACCGTGTAGGAAAAGTTTGCCCCTTTTGCATTTTCACCAACAGGTAAACCTAGAAATAATGTGGCCTCCTTTGAAAACCAAGGAGAAATGGAAAGAAAATAATTAGATGAAATTCAGACATCAATTACTAACCCTCTGGAATTGTGTGACTTTCTTCCTTTCTTCTGTAGAACACAAAAACAAAAGATACAGAACGTTGTGGTCCAATCAACATTGGGTCCCATTGCCTTTTTTTTTTTTTGGTTCCAAAGAAAGAAAGTCATACATGTTTGGAACGACATGAGGGTGAGTAAATTATCACATTTTAATTTCTGCATGAATTATCCCTTTAAACCTACAGAAATTAAGATATCTGTGCCCTTACAAAAATTAACCATGGTTTTACTACAAATAAAACAGCAAAAAAAACATGGTTACTATAGTTAAACCATGGTAACCACAAATTACCCATGGTTTTGCAACACTAACCATAGTTTAACCATGGTATTTGTAGTAAAACTGTGGTTATACAAATGGCAGTCAATACGCCAAAAAAACATGGTTACTACAATTTTATTATAATAAAACCATGGTTACTTTTCGTAAGTTCACACAGCTGCAGAATACATTTGTCTTTTCTTTAGTTTACACACAATTCAGTTTTGAATGAGAATGAAACTGGATTCTAAGTGACTGCATTTACCAAAACAAGAACAATACTTGTGGGTAGCTACATTCATAAACAGTAAAATACATTGCCATTCATGGATATAGTTAAGATGGTTGATTATAAAAAAGTGTAAGGATTCTTTGCCTACTGTGCTTTTATAGGAAAAATATCTGAGGTTACCTTCACACAACAGAAAAAAATAATTTATGATGGTTATTCCTATTTGAAATGCTAATCAATTTTGACAGAAAGTGCAACCGAAATCTATAACCAGATTACAGCACTCAGTTCAGTTATAGAAAAAACGAAGGATTAAAGGAAAAACATATCCCACAATCCGTAAAACAATACTGCAACTTCTTTGTTTACCTGAACTTTTATTCCCACAGGAACATGAAGTGGCTCCAGTTCCCCGAGTCGCTTGCTCAGAACTACAATAAGCCAGTAAATCAGGGCGTCTAGACTGATAAACACCAGCCAGGTGAGACAGTGAGTGAATATGGGAAGACTGAACTTCATCATGGCTTTCCACCGCCGACCCGTCGGACGAATGGACGGAGTCACTACGTAAAGTTCCGATTCGCTTTTGGTCAGCGGAAGGACATACGGTTTTCCCTTTTCCCTTTGCCGCTCGTCAAAACAACGGAACGTTTTCGTGATGTATTGGTTGTTGTACCTTTTGTCTACGTGGAATCTTCTCAGGTATAGAGCAGTGAGGAGTACAAGAAGTAAAAGACCTAATGTTGGAGACAATATCTTTCCTATTGAAGACAAAGCGTTGGTCAGTGCTAACACATTTTGCGTGGTCTGGTTTAAAGCCTGTTCTGCCTCGGTGAGGTAAATTTTGAAGTCTTGCGAGTCCACCTTTGCTTTTAGTTTGAAATCTGCATGGTAACTCCCTAACTGAAAGTTTATAAAGTAATTTTTAAGTTGCTTTCCCACCCACTTCAGCATTTTAATATAATTCCCGAGGGGTTCTGTATTAATATCCAATAACTTTTCCTCCAAGTTGCAGAGGAGGCCTTTTTCAAGGAGTCTCATGTTCCGCAACGTGTTCTGGATGTTGAAGAAAATCACTGAACTGGTTCCTAAAGTGAGAAGAAGTCTCTTCACTTGTTTCACACCCATTGAGATCAAAATCAAGGCTCCAAAACAGCGAATCCTTTCTGAGAAATACATGGCTGGTGTTAAGCTTATACAAAAAACACAAGTAAAGGGAAGCGAGACCTCCTGAACACATCTGAAGGAAAAGTGGAGGATGAGAAAGAGGAAGGTGCTCAGAATGAGGCTGGTGGTAAAACAGGTCAACAGGAGGAGAAGTTTTTCCTTCCAGCTTTTTGTGGTGTTGGTCGTGTAGAGACCACATATTCTGGACCAGACACGTCGTAGTCCTTCTGCCAGTTGATGCAGTTTAGCTTGAATCATCATCGTCCCACTAACCTGAAATTACAGGAACAAAGATTTTAAAATCGTTAATGGTTTCATAACTAAATGATCAATTAGCCCTAGCATTTCTGCATTATTTTGATCTATAGTGGCCCCAAAACATACTGTATTTAGACACTTAAGCCACACTTAAAAAAAAAACGGAATATAATTTCATTAGATGACAAAACATCAGATCAAGTGACTTCTTTAGTAATACAGCAGCACAAGCATACAAGTAAAACCTTTAACAAAAATAAATTTGTTGGGTTTTAGATGATAAAACAATAGATATATTGTTCTATTTGGACATTTTATGGTTTAAACAGCATGATGAGACTAAGTTCAATTGCAATAAATGGCTCAAAAAAGTGAATTCTGTTTTTGCAGATGTCACGTGGTTATTTTGTTAACTAATTCAATGACATTCAGACATTTGTCAGCGTGGCTTAAGTTATATAACACCAATAGTGCTATCAAATGATTAATCGCAATTAATCGCATCCAAAATAAAAGTTTTTGTTTACATAATATATGTATGTGTATTGTGCTTATTTATTATGTATATATAAATACACACACATACAGTATATATATATTTGAAAATATTCGCATGTATATACATTTATATTATTATATTATATATAAATATATGTAATATATAAACATAGCATATTTTTCTTAAATATATGCATGCGTTTGTATTTATATATACATAATAAATATACACAGTACACACTCATATATTATGTAAACAAAAACTTTTTTGGATGCGATTAATCATTTGACAGCACTAAACACCAAAACTTAAATTTGATATTATACTGACTAAAGCAGCAATGAATCTGTTAATACAATTTAGTCTATCTTACAATGCTACATTTGATTTTGTGATGACTTAAACACCCTATCTTCTGATTTGAACAGTCATGCAGGTATTTCACAGTTAACCTATTTTTCAATGTTAAACCTACCTTTTATTTGTCAGCAGTCTTGTCAGCTCACGAGTGTGTTGTGACAGTCCAGCATTCATCTTTTTAAAGTAAAACAAGAGGAAGCTGATTTTATCCCTCAGTTGTTCTTCCTTTTTGGCCATCATCTCAGCACTTACTCATAACCACAGAACAGCACTGACAAAATCCACCTCGTGATTAATGTTTTCAGAAGAAAAAAAACAATGTCATTTAGTTGTTTGTGGAAAGCTGCATGCTCGCTTTCGAAGTATCTTGATCATTTTGGTAACATAGGAAAACAAAACAAATTTCCCTAGGACAAAATTATAGAACTATTTACAATACAATAACTGAATAAAAAACTTAAATGTATTGTTATTATTACACTTCTGAAACTAATACATTTATATGTATATGTTTGTATACACACTGCACATTACCAATTACCATTGACATATGCTACAAGACATAATGAAGAGTTTTTCCTTTTTCTCAAATTATTTTTTTTCTATTCACTTTTTAAGTTAAGCTAAAGCTGTATGCATGTGTATGAGTGTGTGTACTTTGTTTTTCATGTCATGTCAAGAAACATTAGAGACGTATTGCTTTTGTTTGCGAACGCTCATTTTCCAGTGTAATATCCATTTTTTATTTTTTAATTTGAAAAATAACTTACATAAATCTCTGTACTCAACCATACTTGACCAAGACATAGCCGAAGAAAATAAAAAAACTATAGAGAAGGCATTTGAAATAGAACAGAACATACCTTTGACATCGTGAGACATTATCCCACTTCCATAAGATTTGACAATATCTAGAGAGTTTGCTATTAAAATTCTGTAGATTGTGACAGACGTACACAGAAATCATTAACAGACTGAACGCTCGATAAAATGATTAATCAGAAAAGTTTATTTTCAAAGGAAGAGGTATAATGTCTCTAAATTAAAACTATGCATTAAAACTATGAAGTTCTGAAAATAGAAAATAAAAAATAAATAGGTCTTGGCTTGTAAATAAACTAACAAAAATATATTAAATGACTTCTACTTTCTTGAAACGAAGAAATAAAAAACAAAGTTATATCGTGTGGCAATATCATCGTCCCGATGTGCATTTCTCTGCAGACAGCATCATGCTCGGAAAACTGTACAGCACAATACTGCCAAAGTCAGTGAGCTGCAGCCGTCTCCGGTAAAAAGATCTCGTGAAATTTTGGGCTCTTTTGTCAGGAATACTGCAGCTCATATTTCCGTAAAGATATAAAAATCCCTGGTCATGTTTTTCCCTTAAATTGGTCAACAAAGTATGATTTTACAAGGTGGAATGTTCATTCGGAATTTTGCCCTTCTGGTCCGTGTGAGACCACTGCCTAATTTTCACTAAAATTCAATTCAGGGTGAAGGTGGGGAGAGGATCATCGTCGACATGCACTGTACAAGAAACTGCATTTTTTTTCTCCAAATATCTTCTTTATCAAAACATGCTGAGTTACTGTAAGATGTGCCAAAGCCATGTTGCCAAAAATCCTTTTCAACATGCTTGTTAAACGAATGAACTTCAAACAATATCCAGACTAAAACTAGAAGAGCTGTGGGAAACGAACAGCCCTGAAAATAAAAATTTAAAGGAGATCTGGAACAATATCAGGGGGAAAATCTGACAATGGAAGCAAGAAGTACAGAGAGTTTACCCTGGGACAAGGGAGAAGTAGAGAAACGTACAATTTGCACATCGTCTTTAGCTTCATAAGGCTTACGCCTTTACAATAATAAATCATAGACATTTATTTTTTTTCCATCTTTGTCACATGAACAGATTTCTCACTGGAAATAAAATGTTAAGCTTGACAAAAAACAAGGTTTCAAGTTGTTGTTGTTTTTTTTTAAATCACACTGTAGCATTCACTCCCCATGAAAATCATGCACTAGTGAAATTTATCTTTAAAAATAATAGAAATTGTTGAAAATGGCTGATCCGGTTCATTTTTTCTTTTTCTTGTCGTCTTTTTTTTGCAAGTAGCAGTCTGAGAAAATGATTTCCTATTCACTTTTTTTTTTTTTTTTTTTAAGTTCAGCTAAAGTTGTGTCCATGCAACAAAAAACCTGTCATTTCTTCTTTAGGTTTCATACAGTATCAAGAGAAGTACTTCAATTTGATCTTAAAAGATGATTCAAACCATACATTTCATCTCTGTAATGATCTAGCAGAATCGTATTTGGGGAGTGAGGTGCTCATTCCCACGTCATATTCATGTTTTGTGTGTACATTTCTGGGTCTGTTGTCATGGCTTGACCCAAGGAACACTGTTAGCCCATGTAGATACAAATACATCAACATTAAAAGAAACATAAATGGAAAACAAAAGTCGAAGAGAAGGTTTCGCCTCATTTCAAAACGGGCTTCTGAAGAACTCGACGTGTCAGTTCTCAGTTCAGACTCATCTCCAATGGCTTCAAATAGGTTCTAAAAGCAGGAATTGTGACGTTCCTCAGGCTAAGGAGGCCATTTTCCAGCTTCGTCTCGTCCCTGCTCTCTAGGGGTTGCTCTTTGCGCACAATGTGTGCGGCATTTTTTTGCGAGCAAAAACAGGACCGCTTTTTTTCACCCCTAAGAAACAAGCTCTGAACACACAACATCAAGCATGCAGTGTTACCGGGGGGACGGGACCTGTCGCAAATCTCAAACTCCACCCAATGGCTGCTACAATAACGCTAGATTTCAGGAAACTGCTACGAGCGACCGAACGGCCCGGACCCGCTGTCGAGGGACGACTGGGAAGCTCTTCTGGTCAACGGGGCCAGGGTTGGGTCGACCAATGAAGAGGGAGGAAACAGCTTGAACCAGCCAATAACCATGTTGGACATGTCCAGATCATCTAAAAGTATCTGAGCGGCTCCCATGAAGGATTTGTGGTCCATACGTCCGTAGTCTCCCCACACAATGATCTACGATGGAAAGAAAATAAACAGCCATCAATATCAAGTCACACTCATACAAAAAAAATTGACAAACTAGTGATAGACAGAGGCCAGGCCTCATAATAAAAATTTTAAATGTTAGCTGAGTAAATATTCTGTAAAAAAATGTTGATTTAAATTATTTTAAATTTATTATGTATTATTATTATTTGCTCATATCATTTATTCAATCATTAAAGCATATTTGATGTGACATTGTTTTATATATATATATATATATATATATATATATATATGTAAACACACTTTATATAGTTCATATATATTAAATATACAAATATAAATTATATACAAAATATATAGAATTTATTTACAATTTGTAGACACATACATATATATATACACCATTTATATTTCGGTATAAATCCTTTCCCTTTAGATTGGTATTGGCCATTAAAATGTATTTGTCGACTTTAACAACTAACTAATTGATAAAGGTACTGCTTTCGTTTTAGATTGGCCAAATGAGCTTGAGATAACCTAAAACTGGTACTTAAAAGCATTAGTGATGACATTATACCTGTAAAACCTTTCCTCCTGGGGTCTCTTCAAACGACAGCTGCTGCTGGTAAAGAGGGTCCAGTGTTTTTCGTGCTACTTTTGTTTTCTTTTTGGCTATGCATGCGCCGTTCTCCAGTAGATACACCTTTACATAAGGCGCTGGAGAAGAGTTTAATCGTGAGTGATGAGTGCCTAAGAAATTCAGGTGCCTAAGAAATCACCGTCAGAAAGTGTAACCGCACTCACCTGGCAGTGCCTTAGAACCTGGTTTTCCCACAAGGCCTCTGGCTCGGATGACCTCTACTTCTAGGGCTCCTTTCTTTTCCACCATCCCGATCTGAATGTCACCTAGACATGGAACAAATCAAGGATATATGAGCCACATATGGGTAATATTGCTGTTTTAATATTGGATAATGTTTGAGTGCGACTGGAGATACAAGCACTTGAGTGAAGTGTATAGAAAGTCAATAATAAACAAGAACTCACCCATAGGGGGCGTGGCTAAAGTCTGTCTCCCCACAAGCTGGGCGGGGCCAAGTCCATCCAGAAAACCACTGAATTGACTGTCAGAAGAGAGTCTCACTCCGGGGAAGATGAGGCTGAGAAGAAAAGGTTCGGATTAGATAAACAGTAGACCTTGATCTTATGATGTTACAGGTGACAGGCTGTTGGTTATCACAGAAAAACATTTTGCATTACAGTGAAGCACTTACAGTGGAAATCTAGGGGAAAAGCAGAAATGTACAGCTTATATGCACGTTAAAGGAGTTATATTTGTTCAACTGTACAAAAATGTTTATTTGAGCTATAAAGTCCTCAGAATTGCTCTTTTTGCATAGAACTTCTGAGTACTACCTGTAAAGTGGGTATTTTTTCGATGTAAACAGTTGCTTTCTGGTGTTTTTGCATGTTTATGTAAAAGTTACCAGGCTTACGACTTTAAATGGATATGGCAGCAGGTGAAAGATTGGATAGACACATTTTATATGGTGTTTAAGTCCTAAAGTGGCAGTATACTTTGTGGCAGTGTTTATTATTATTATTATTAACATTTGGTGCAATACCCTGACCCATAGACTTTCACTGTAAATTGACATTACTGCCAATGCAACTTTTGTTTGAATACAATAGAATTGATTTTCGGTAGTAAACGACAACAGGTCACAGATGTTGTTGAATGCATCATTATTATTATTATTTAAAATATGCATACATACATTATAACATTTATACATTCTTAGTATGATAATATATATTTTGATTTTAATATCTAAATTATAGTATGCAAATAATTATTAACAACAATAATTTATTATTATTATTATTATTATTGATACTTTATTTGAATAATTATTTAAAATAAGCATATGTACAATATACAATATATATTATTATTACTATTTTTAAATTATTTTAC
>NW_015552637.1:3442515-3447491 GCF_001515605.1 Sinocyclocheilus anshuiensis
ATATTTGTCAGCAGGGTTCTATTTGCACGTGTTTTGTTACTTACTTTCCCTCTGAGCTGTAGCTGTTCATGCTGCCATCAGTGGATTCGCGGCTGGCCTGCCTGGTCATCCTGCTTCTCATCTCTACAGCCAGTCCCGTCTCCGTGCTCCTCTGGATAGTGCTGCGCAGCTTCTTTCCTCCTGCTTCTACAGAGACAGAGACAGTTTGTCAGTCAGGATATCAAGACGTCTCAGGCAGAGTGATGAAGGACACGTTTCTGCACATCGCCCAACACGAAACCAAAGCCTCACACGTGGCTCAGATGTGAGAGCTGATGTGCTGTTGATCGAGACGGTGTGATATGAAGGTCCAGACACACGTGGGGTTCTGCTCCCACAGGATGGAACGAATTCAACAATTTCTTGTTTTAGATGCACTGCATCTATATCTGGCCTACAGACATGCCATAGTGTCCATTAGATGTAGGGTGATTTGACATGACGGGTTATGCAGGTGCACTGAACCAGAATTAGGCATGACATGACCATGTCTGAAAAATAATAGGGCTGCCCATAATGAAAAACCAAATTTCAATAGATAGGAGAGAGAAGGAAGGCTACCGGAAGCAGACATGGCTGAGCTGCTGAAATTAAACCATTCAATCGCAGGTCACACACGGCAGGCTTGATTTTCTTTTCATTCAATGTCATCCGCCTCTGCTTTCGGCCCTGAGACGTAGCTGAACACAAGAGGATGACGAACATAGCGCCGGATGTGACTGTCCTTTTCTGTACTAACTGCACAGTCGTATATAACAATCAAAAACACGGTTGTGCTCTTGTTGAACTTGACCGAGATACAGTAAACCTGAGAAACAATGATGCCCAATGTCAGAGGACGCAATTCAAACTAACCTGAA
Organism: Sinocyclocheilus anshuiensis; assembly: GCF_001515605.1. Lineage (NCBI taxonomy): Eukaryota > Metazoa > Chordata > Actinopteri > Cypriniformes > Cyprinidae > Sinocyclocheilus > Sinocyclocheilus anshuiensis. Next base: position 3,443,415 of record NW_015552637.1, read on the forward strand.
AGCGATAGTCCACCCAAAAATTAAATGATTCTGTCATTTACTCACCCTCATGTCGTCGTTCCAAACCTGTATGACCTTCTTTTTTATGCAGAACACAAAAGAAGATATTTTGAAGAATGTTGGCAACCAAAGAGTTTCGGTTCCCATTGACTTGCATTGTACTTTTTGTCCATATAATAGAAGTCAGTGGGAACAAAATCAGTTTTTTACCAATATTCTTCAAAATATCTTCATTTGTGTTCCACAGAAGTTAGTCAGTCATACAGGTTTGAAACAACACGAGGGTGAGCAAATAATGACAGAATTTAAATTTAGAATTTAGGCTGTCAATTTATTAAGCCGTGTTTTCTGATCATGTCTTTAAACATCTCTATTAAATTAAGTGACACAATCTTCATGACAATTAAGCACATTTTCCCCTCAAAATGGTCATTTTAAATAAATAAATGTATTAATAAATTTAAATAATCATATATTAATTTGTAAAGTATTTATACATCATGATAGTATTCATGCTGTACTGCCTTTAATTTATGCAGATAAAAAAAAAAAACACTCTATTACAGTATTTATTTATTTATTTATTTAAAGATTTTGGGGTGAAATGTGACCTGAACATGTTCTCCTGAGATTCATTCAATGATGAATATATTAATGTATTAACTAAAATCTGGTTGCACCTACACATCACACAAAAGGTATTTGTTCTGCAAGATATGAAAAGTCACATGATATTTCCAATGATATTAATCTCTAGAGCGACTGAATGGGGAGAAAGAGAGAGAGATGCTGTAGAGAAAGGAAATCAAACACCTTCAAGGTCCCAATGATGCTTGATAAACCATCAAAACGCACTGCACAATTATTAAGTGCTATAAAACTGTCACAGCAATTTATGCACATAAATAAATATTTTACAGACAGCCATGCACAATTCTGCCTATTACTTATGCAAACTCCACCAGAAACCATAAATGACCACAAACCTAATCAAATATGAATTAAAAACAGTTGGTATGCTCTATAACACCAATATATCCTGCAAAACGCATGAACTTTGACATGCAAGATGCTCATTTGGACCTCTCCATGCGTGACACATCTTACCTCCATCCTCCTCATCAAAAGAGTTCATGCAGGGGAAGTAGACAGCCAGCGCTTCGAAGGAAGCCGACAGACTCATGCGGCTCTGGGAGCGCTGCATGCGGCCGCCGGTGCTGCCTGCACCCGTGCCCGTGGTGGACGTAGCATCGTGGCTTTGCCTGCCCATGTTTACAGCCGGGCCGATCGGAGAGGATGCTGTGATGCTGAGACTGTGGATGATGGGCTGAACTCAGAGTGCAGAGCGCTCTTAAACAACATTTAAAGTCTGAGTTTGTTTTGGGTTCTTCAGCTGGAGATTGTTCTGCATCGACTGATCTCCCTGGAGTATGCAGCATTAGTGTGCGTTCAGCGCAGTGAAGCTGTCGGCTCTCCTTAAGCTATCTCCTTTCTAACACGCACAGGAGGGGGGAGGAGGCGGAGCCTGGCTCCCTTTCTTGCATCCTCCCCCGGCCAATCAGAGGCAGCGGTGTGGCTCAGCGCTTCAAATGCTCCTCCAGGCGCATGAGCTTTACCCAGAGATACTGCAAATGTGTGTGTGTGTGTGTGGCCATTAGGAACCTGAGCATCTCTTGCCCTGACTGTCCACATGCACAGTCACCCACAGTTCACGTGTTAAACACACACACAGGCTGATAATTCCTTCTTTCTCTTCGGCTCTTAAAAAGCTGAGATTTATTTTGCCGTGCTGACGTGCATCTTTTATCTCGGGCCTCCACCTCTCTCTTCACTATCTCCCAGTGTAAATGTTTGCCACAAAAACAGCTGAATCACTGCTATCCCAGAAAAATATCCCCGCGAAATGCATTGCAAATATGTGCGTAGTCAAAACAGGAATAGCAGCCATATCCAACCATTTTCAACAGCCACTTAAGGTGTCACGTTCAGAGAGAAACAAGAATCTGGGTGTCTAATGAGGGCTAAAATAGTAGATTTTTGTATTATGCAAAATTTACAACCATGATGCCAGGGTGCATTCTAGGACAATGCTATGTGGTTTCTGCAGTGTCCTGAAAGGTAAAATCACTTAAAGTCTCTATGACAGAATTGTCAGTCTTTTCTGAAACGTAATGACAGCTATACATTTTCATGATTAAAGACCCATTTAGTCTATATTTAAAAATATATAACATGGGTGTTGCTCAAAAAAAAAAACTATATATATATATATATATATGATTTCTGAAGGATCATGTGACACTAAAGAAGGAGTAATGATGTTGAAAATTGCATCACAGGAATAAATTACATTTTATAAAAGACATTTTAAATTATTGTTGTTTTACATTGTAATATTTCACAATATTAGTGTTTTTACAGCCTTGGTGAGCATAAGACATAAGAGACATACACACACATACTCTATATATGGTGTCTTCCATATCTGAGTATGTATTTTATATCGGTCACTATTGTGATTTGGTATCTTGTAGTCATTTAGATTTGTTTATGGCTCTTATTGTGAGGTCTGAATTTCTTCTAACAGACATGAAGGAACATAACACGGTGTACCGTTACTCCCAAACCTGCCAGAATGCACTCTCATCCTGATTCACTGCCAAATACGAGTCTTCTGGAGGCGTGAAACAGCACAGGGGGCAGAGGTGACGTCTCAACATCCTCATAACACAATACAGCAAAAGGAAGGAAGCAGACAATTACTGCACAGTGACTGAACTAAGTCTAAACTAGACTTTGACTGTGAAACTCACCAGGACTGGCAGCCAGAGAATAGGCTTTTTTAGACACTCAACATTTTAAATGCTAAAGTCAAACACAAAAATTCTATTTACCCACATGTACAAACTGGACAATCTGAGTCTTAAATGAAGCACAAGCAAACTAAATTAACTCTCCTGAGCTATGCTAGAGAAATAAAACTTTCCCTGGGCTGCTACATAGAAAACCATGCCAACATTTGATAAATCTCTAAAACTCCTCTATTGCAAGCACTTTCGCTAATACTGAGCACATGACTTAATAATTGCAGCAGTCTGAGACCACAAACAAGGAACTACAATATAAACCAAATGAAGTCAACTCAATCAGTCATAAGGTTTCAAAAAAGCGAAGATTAGAGGAAAACCTTTATGAATCAGTGTATTCAATCAATCAGCAACTACAATATAGTGGCTACTACTAAAAAAACACAGATGATATCACTGGACAGGCTATACCAAAGCTTCCTTTGTGCAACATCATTTCAAATGAACAAACCTCTTCAGAATGTTTTCCCCTGCAATATCCATTGTAAAAAACTATTCATCTGTGGAAGTTGGTCACAGTCATTCAGTAAATGGTTCAAGAGCTTCAACTGGCCTACAGTCCCATTATTTGGACAAATGTCAATTGTCAGTTGTGTAGAACTATGGTTTTAAAACACTGTCCTTTAAAATGCTATTTTGAGGTAAAGAGCTAATGTTACTCGGGACTAGTTTATCTACACCAGGGGCCTGATGTATAAACGTTGCGTTCACACAAAATGGGCATGTAAATGTGCGTACGCAATTTTCCACAAACATATCGGGATTTATAAAAAATAAACTAGGCGTAAATATGTGCGCACCGTACGGACACTCTAGACCAGGGATCCTCAAATCTGGCCCACGAGATCCACTTTGCTGCAGAGTTTAGCTCTAACCCTAATCAAACACACCTGAGCATGCTAATCAATGTCTTCAGGATCATTAGAAAATCACAGGTAGGTGAGTTTGATCAGGGTTGGAGCTAAACTCTGCAGTGCATTGGCCCTCCAGGGCAAGATTTGAGGAACCCTGCTCTAGACCATGCATATGCACTCTTTTACTGGAGTGAGCGAAATAAGGAAGCAAACATTTGACATACACATTTAGATTAAATATGACACTCTGAATAATGAAGTTAAGCACTGAAATTTCATGAAATGATTATCCAGAAATTACAACATTTGTATATGAATTTAAACAGAAATATTTGCAGTGGATGTGCTGCTTTCGA
>NW_015552637.1:3447856-3456539 GCF_001515605.1 Sinocyclocheilus anshuiensis
AAACCGTAAGATATGCACGTTTTATTTTCAAAATGCTTTGTTATTGACGCGGTGATTCAGACAGTTATTTACACTGCAAAAAAAATAAGGCCTATCTCTTTCCATAAAAATATAGGCTATAAACATTCTAAAATATATGTTTACCTTTTAGGCAAATTGCATAAATTAGAATAGTGATGTCTCAAAACGCATTTATAGTCTGTATCTCATATTTTCCTGTCACGTGGATGGAAATATGCATGGAAATGATATGCAGATGACGTTATGCATATTAAAACTAGGCGTTGTAAGCTCCATATATGGCTATTTCAGGGAGGAGACGGGATGGAGATTCATGTACGCACAATCTTCCACTGACTGGGTATTACAAAGGGAATTTTGCGCAGGTTCTGGCGTACGCATGGCTGTTGCGTTTTTTGCTGTTGTTCTTAATGACTTTATGTCAATAAAAGAATGATGCGTAAGCAAGCTGGTATTGATCTTGCTAAGCAGCAACTGTGAATGTAGAAAATACTACTCATTTTGTTGATTTATGTCATGACAGTCATGCATAACTACATTTCCCACGATTCTTTGTGGCATAATAAAATGCATAAAGCATGCATTATACACAAAATTTGCTCTTTATTCTTCATTCTCTTGTAATGGCACTAAAAGCTTCCTGTTTTTGTCAGAAAAGTGAGAAAATAAATATGATAATAGAATGAAATCTGAAATTTTAACAACTTGTTTATATGTCTATATATATATATATATATAAAATTAAAAATATATTATTTTATTGTTAATATTGAAAAACAAAAACATTTAATTATTATTTTTATTTATTTATTTTTTAACTGCTGCTCAACTTGAGAATGAACACAAAAAAAACACAAAAAAGTCCACTCATGCCTGAGAGATGAAAGCATCTGATATTACGGGAATTTTAAGAACAATATAATAAATGTGATTTAAGTAAAAAAATTAAAAATTAAATTAAATAAAAACTTAAAGGACATTTATTACAATGTTCTTTACATTCCCATATTATGAGATTATTTGTTTGTATAAATCATCTTTATATCAAAAACAATGTACAGTACATATTTTCATACGAAACACCTGGAAAAAAAATGGAGAGGATCATTACAAATGGCTGAATTAAACCATTGTGAATTATAATGTCCATATCAAACCAAATTTCAGATTAATTGAGGTCACCAATACAGTCTTAAAGGCCTCAAATTAACTGGCACTCAACTCGCTCACGAAAACAAAAACCATAAAAGCACGGACAGTCTGCTCATGCCTCAGAGATGAGAACATCTCATATTACGGGAATTTAAAGACAGGAACTCTTCAGAAAGCACTGCAGATTTGGAAATCTGCCGAAAATCCAACAAAATTATGCAGAATATTAACATTGATCATCAGAATATAGGCAGGTTTCCATCCAAGGATTTTTTTGCGAAAAAATATTTAGCGCTTCAAAATTTTTACCGATATAGCTGATGGAAATGCCATTTATCGATAAAATTTTTCATGTGTCGATGCAATCTTTTTCAGTTTAACTACCGCATAAATTCAATATCGATACATCCAATGTCGCAAAAATTTGTTTGGAAACACTTTTTGTCGAGAAAAGGGGCTTTAACGCAAATAAATGTGTTGTCACATGACAGACAGCCTATAGGCAGCGTCCGTGTTCGTGTTGCTCACGTTAAAGCACCGTTTCCCTGTAATTCAAAAGCGCATTAAATTATATTCATATTATTAAATTGACGAGTTACCTCTCAAACATACATATCTTAATTTGATGTTCCTTTAGTACGTTGCAAGTTCAAAATTTTTCATTTTGTTTTACGTGGATATTGGAACGATAAGTACAACATTTTAAATTAATTCATTTTGGCTTGTTAGTAGCTTCTTATATTTTTATTCTTGTTTTGTTCTGAGTATACCGTTCTACCGTTAAATTGAATAGTTTTGTTCTGAAATGAGAGGAAATAAAATAGCATGTTTTTTCAATATGTTTGGCTGACTGTATTTTATTATGACAATGAACAGGCTGCGTTGTCGAGTTAATAATGCTTAACTGCGCGCGAGAGGCACCGGCACGATCACTTGATTTTTTTTTTCCCTTATAAAAGTGGAAACAACTTACAATAGCCTACTCCATCATTTGTGGTCATATAAGAGTAAGACATTATTCAAAACTATTCTAAATACTAATTTAAATTAATCTTGTCGGTTAACGGTTAATAATGGCTTAACGATCGTTGGTTGTCGGTTAGGCTATAGGAGAAATAAAATAACCGAAAGAAACATTCCTATTTTCCTAATAAAAGTTAATCAGAAAAATAATACAAATACAACTGCTCCTGTTTATGATTATTGCTTGATGATCAAGTATCTAAATAGTCTATAACAAAGTACAAAAAAAAAAAACAACTCATAACACTTGTTAAAAACAATTTTATGCAGGCCTATACAAGCTCAAGGGCAATTTTTTTGCGATACACCAAAACTTATGTGACAATTAGTTTTTTTTAGGGATGACGTCATCACGCACACCATTTTAGCGGTAAAAGGCCAGTTGAATGGACTCAAGCTGTAGACAGCAAATTTCGCAAAGTTTTTTTTTATGCATATTCTCTTTGTTGATAACAAAACAGCACAATAACTAGATGGAAACTTGGCTATTGATCAGTGTGTGCATTCAAAATCACAAGGAAAGGTTTGGGTCATACTGTACCATTAACTAACTAACTAACTAAATAAATTAAAATTAAAAAAAAAATGTTTTGCATTGAGAAAATCATGCCTGTTTTTAGGTCCATTAAGATTTTTTGCATTGTGACATTATTTGCATGAATATTAAACATATCCCTCAAACTCTAATAACCATAATGTGAATAATAATAATAATCATCGTTGTTGTTGTTGTTAACAAACTAAATTCAGTACAAAAAATAGTAATATTATATTATAATATATATTTTCAATTGCATTTTACAAATGTTCTCAACAAATAAATAATAGTCATCATAAAATGATTAAATAATATTTTTTACAATACCTTTTATATAAGTTATAATGAAACTTCAGGTGGAAATCCAATGAATGGTCATTTAAATCATGTAAAAAAAAAGGGTTTTATTTTGATCTGAAATATGATGGAAAGAAGGAAAAAAATCCTGCACAATGTCGTAGGTTTTCGCAAGTTGCCAGTCTGGGATGTGAAATATGGCCGGACATTTCTTGACAGTTTTTATGAGATTCACCTCAAGACATCGCCTTCAAATAACATTAAATAGATATAACGTCTTTCTGTCAGCTGTGACGTGATAAACCTCACACTTTCATTCTCTTAACACGTCTAATCAAGAGACAGGCGATACAGATGGAGGGGCGACCACTTCCTCTGTTAGTGTGTGGACAGATGGAGAAAGACAGAAAGAGAGACAGAATAAACTCTTTAGTGCTTTACTAACAGCTCAGATCGAAAGAACTGGCATCTGTGCAGCTGACTGAATGACTGTGTTCAAGATAATTGTTTGAAAGCAGACAGACAGCATGTAGGAAAAGAACATGCAGGTGTAAAAAGATTAATCCTGCAGGGCTGAGATTCAAAATAATATTGACTAAACATGGTCATCATCAGAACTGGGGGAAAAGGAGAGCTGAAGATAGTTTGGTTTTCCCCCTCAACTGCTTAGTAACTCAAGTGTCAGATGGGGAACAGGATCACTGGACTATTTCTCATGAGCTTGTTTTTGAAATAAGGAAGTCCATCTATGGCTGAGTCTTTGAACACAGAGACATTCTTGAGACATTCACTCAAGGCCAGCAGGCCCAATAAACAAAGACTGACTGTAAGACGCGTGCGTCAAGTTCTTTAACAATTTCATCAAATAAAAACTGAGAAAACAGCAGCACTTAAATATTTCAGAGACGATGCAACACGAGCAGAAAATATGAACATATTACAAAAACATTCAGTTTCCAAATGCAACGAGTCACAATAACACCTCCTTTGTGTAATATAATAAAACTCTTGCACCATACTAATGTTAGTAAATTGATTAAAAGTCTAATTATTACATGCTCAGATTATTACATTTACTCAATTACTCAAATGATTACATGCTATGTTCACTGAATAATCAAATTAACTACTCTTCAACAATCCACCATGACCATTTATGGAAGCTGACACCATGAGCACATTAATATTTACATTTCAAGGTATTTCCAGTTTTTAGCAATTCAATCTGTCCTGATGAATGACTGAGCTATGGTACAGTCATAATTCTTAAAGGAACAGTTCACAAAAAAATTAAAATTTGCTCACCCTCATTCCATAAGATGTAGATGAGTTTGTTTCTTCATTGGATCAGATTTGGATAAATTGAACATTGCATCACTTGCTCAACAATGGATCCTCTGCAGTGAATGGGTGCCGTCAGAATGAGTCCAAAACAGCTGATAAAAACGTCACAATAATCCACAAGTATTCCACACCACTCCAGTCCATTAATCAAGGTCTTATGACATGAAAAGCATCATGTTTGTAATAAACAAATTCATCATTAACATGCTTTTAAGTTTAAACGAGTCCTCTATCCATGATATTGCTTTGAAAAGTTGGCTCGTCTGAATCAGGTGAGAAATATGCACAGATCAAGCACTGTTTACAAGTGAAAACAGTAAAAAAAAAAAAAAAAGTTATAAACAAATATGTCAGTTGATTTTGATGTGAGCGGACAACAGATGATGAACTTTTTCACTGGAGGAAACATTATTATGGAGTCGTATTTTGGCCAGAAGCAACAGTTTAAAGTTAAAATGCCTTAATGATGGATTTGTTTCTTACAAACAGTTCTGGTGAAGAAACAAACTCACATCTTGGATGGTCTGGAGGTGAGTCAAGTTTTAGCAAATTTTAATTTTTGGGCAAACTATTTCTTTAAAGGTACAGTCAGGGTCTGAAAATGGTTATGAAAAACTAAATTTTTGGTGCAAGATGCCTTGAATAACATTATAAGTGGACTTCACAGTACAAAAAGTGCACAAAATGCAAACAATATGCAGTGTTACGATACAATGTAGCTTATATTTCTTATAGAAAAGAATGTGTAAATGGCAGGAGCTAAAACAGCAAAAGCAAATGTCTCATTTAATAAGTCAGACCATAATTGTGTCAATATTGTGTCTTTGTGGATCTGGTTCATACAGCAGCACAGCATCTGATCATCTCTGTCACCATGGTGACACTCTGGCAGATATGCATTATCTTTATCTTTACAACCAATGAAAAGTGATAAACCCATGATGATCATCATGACCTGACCTTAAAAAGCCAAAATAACACATGCCTTATGAATAGAGAGAAAATGTGCTTAAATTACATTCACACAACTAATTTTTCTAGATTGCTCAAATGTCTTCTGTGATTGTGTGTGACCTGGAAATCTCAATATTATTTTTTTTAAGTCTTGGTAAAAGTGTGTCACCATGGCGAGGGTTCTTTAAAGGGCCACAAAACACTACAACACAATACTATACTAGTTATTCTGATTCTGAACTCGACGATGAGCCTGCAGTGTCTCGTAATTATTCATGAGACTCTGTGGTCTAATCCTATGAGAAGGCACTGTCTCATTATTATTCATGACTTGGATTTTTCCTATGACAGGCACTTCATATACACATTCCTAGTTCCAAATGTGCTAATATTCATTTAAAGTGGTTATATTTTGTTTCTTTTTGCACTAATAACATAATTTAGCTATTTATGACACACCATCTCTCTGATATTTATATTCAAACAGACTTTTTCGTTGCTGAAACATCCATTCATACAGTATGTAAAATGTGATTATTCATGAACTGTAGAAAGATGCAGATATGCAATAAGCCAGCAAGCAAAAAAAAAAACTATATACAGTACAGTTTTGTGTTTTGAAATGAAAAGTTTATGTAATGTTGATGTATACTGATATGTTTATGTATTGCTACAGTATTGATTAATGTTTTGAATTGGCTTTTATTTTATTTTAGTTTATATTTTAGTAATATGCACTTTTGGAATTTTTATTACATTTTTTATAGTTTTAGTCATTTTAGTATTTCAATTTCATCTAAGGCAACATTTTTTTTTTTTTAGTTTTTCTAATTTTTTTTTTCTTTAAAATGTTTCTATTTTATTTCAGCTTTATTTCAAGTAGCAAAAACATTTCCAAACTCTTTTAGTTATTTTTTGTATAGTAATTTTTTTTTTTGCAGTCAAGGACAACAAAGGAAAGGTTTTGTACAAAGGTTTTTATTACTTTGTGTTATCCTTGACAAATAAGTTGTAACCTTTTTGTCTTTTTTTTGTGCCAAATAAAATTCAAAACTCAGAACTCAGATTCTCAAAAATCACTAAAACGCTTAAATAGTGGCCTCTTTTTTAAAAATTGAACCTGATCCTACCGATTTAGAACAATATTGCATTATTAAACTGCTTATGAAGAATTTCTCAAAGTCTGAATAAAACTTTCCTTCTCCACACACTAAATTTAGGGTTTGGCGAACATGATGTCCGCAGAACAGACGTGACAATGTGTGCATCCAGCGAGTCCACCAGACAAGATCTGCAAGAGAACTGATCCGGCTTATCTGCGGCCACACATACTCACAAAACCTCACTGAGACCAATTACATCCTCCTCAAGCCAAAGCACAGCGCTGAGATCAGAGCTCAGAATAAGATGAATTACCGCTTAATCTTCACATAGTTTTGCTCATTTCCAGGATCGACGGAACGCGGCCGAGCGACATTCCACCTTCTGAGAGCCGTTCATTTGCATAAGATCTAGTGAGAGGATGAGAGGAGGCCGTGGAAAATCGGATCAGAGGAAAAGCTGCAGTTCGCACAGATCACCATGGCTACAGAGAATGTGACTTGCTCTGTTTTGTGTCAGGTAACTGGGTTTGTCACAGCGGAAGATACTCGTGTGCTACTTTCTACAGCCGCATTTCACCATACATGCCTTCTGCAAAATTAAACTTAATAACTTGTGTGATTAATAAATGTCTAATCTAGTTAACGGCAATTTAGGACAATTTACTTAATTAGACCATGTTCTGTATCCGTGTTCAACACTTACAACTATCATGTAGATGGATTATTGTCAGTAAATGAGGGCATGAGTAACAAAATACAGTATCAGAGTATTCGGGAAAATAGAGCTGCAAATATAAGTATGTTACTGTGATATTTTGGGCTGTTTCTTGTGTTCTGATTAGTTGAGGCATATGTCAACTAATAATTAAAATACTACTATCAACATCAAAAAATAACAACAAGCTACCAAATAAATAAAGAGACAATCAAAATTAAAAGATAAATGTAAAAAATAAAACTAATAAAATAAAATCAAAAGTGAGTAATTGATGACAATTGAAACTATTAGATGAACTATTCCTTTGAGGTCAGCTTGATGTCTAAAACTATCTTTGGTTTTAGAGGTTCAAAAAAAACAATTTTCATGTACCACATGATCAATAAATGATTTACTTACAAAACTGTTCTTTGCATATAGATAGAACAAGGTATTTATCATGCAAAATGACATCCAGCAGCTTTAGATCTGTGAAGGTCAGAGGTATGTGATTATATGGAGACAAATTTCTAAAGGAGCTGTCAAGAAGCAGCTGCTGTGATGTTCACTGTGAGTACAGAATGTTTGTTCCACCAGACGATGGGTTTCATAGGCTGTACTGTCAGGTCAGTCTGAAAAGTTCTGACCATGTCAAGTTTTGAGTGACCTTTGCTGGGACGAGCTCCAAAAGTTACAAGCTGAAACTTGTGTCTGAAACTCTTTGTCTGTTTAACCTCACGTTACTTACGACTTGTAAACACACTTGTGAAAAGTCAACTTTGCATGTGAGTGGCGCTCTCAACAGTGCCAGAGGTCTGCTAGCGCCACAATGCGAAGATATGATATCTTATAAGCACTAAATATTTTCTTATTAACAAACAATAAGGTGCTTAACATTAAAAAATATCGTTAGCCAGGTCACCTCAGAAGGGCGAAGTAAATTTTATTTGATCTTTTTCTCATTTATTTTATATCCATTTGAACTAAACATTGAAGAAAAATATTTTTTAAAAATACAAATAATTTAACAAATAACATTTAATTAAAAATTAAATTAAAAATTACAAATTAAATTAAATTGGACAGGCCAGAATTCGCGGATACAAGCATTTTGCGAACATTCATACTAGTTTAATTTTGTCTTAGATAACAGTTTATTAAAGTGCCCCTATTATGCCATTTCCAGTACTGCCTTTCATGCAGTGTGTAATGTAGCTGTATGTGAATGTAAACGATCTGCAAAATTGAAAAGCTGAAAGTACACGATAAATAAAGTTATTGTCTCCCAAAATAAAGAATCGACTCTGAACAGCTGAAACGAGTCGTTAGTATCTCGTCGAATCTCACTTCACATTTGCATAATGCGCGCCTATGTTCTACGTTGGCCGGCTGCGAACAACTTGACCCCGCCCACAAACACGTCATTCTACTGACGACTGCTTCTCTAATCTCTGGGAGTTCAACGCGGGATTCACAATACGCTTGCAGTTGAAAGATGGATTAGTATCCTGTTTATTTGGACCAGCTGCTCCACTGAATCACAACCTGTAAGTA
>NW_015552637.1:3459201-3495560 GCF_001515605.1 Sinocyclocheilus anshuiensis
GCGAACAACTTGACCCCGCCCACAAACACGTCATTTTACTGATGACTGCTTCTCTAATCTCGGGGAGTTCAATGCGGGATTCACAAAATGCTTGCTCTTGAAAGATGGATCAGTATCCTGTTTATTTGGACCAGCTGCCCCACTGAATCACAACCTGTAAGTACGATAAATAAATTAATAGATGTTTATATTTTCTATAGAGCGTTCAAAATACAGAACTATTGAAATAGGCGTATCATTTCCGACACGCGCTGTACGCCATAGACCAATCACAACAGACTAGGCCATCTGACCAATCAGAGCAGAGCAGGCTCACTGCAAGGACGGGTTTAGAGAGACTGAATCTTTGAACTGCTTCGAACGAATCGTTTGAGAATTGCTGGAAAATGAGGTGATATTAAATGCATATTTTGAGAAAACGAAACGCGTTTTTTGACCTTGCATGCATGTAATCCTATTGTAGGAGACTCCCAAAACAATATTAGGAACCGTAAAAATGGCATAATAGGGGCACTTTAACAAAAATGTGCCTCTAAAGTTACCAAATGCTTTCAAAAAATGCGACACCAAAGCGTACTGTATTCATGGGAAGTAGAGTAGTGTGTATCTGCTCCTAATCTGGTTCAGTTAAACAAGCAGGCCGCCAAGACGGGTCCATCCCCTGCGATGCCGCATTACCTGCCATCTGCCCGTGCCGACTGTATGGCATCTACTTCTGATGTCCCTTCTGCTCTTGTAGCGATGCAATAGAAGAACCATTTTTGGTTCCCCAAAGAACCTTTCAGTGAACAGTTCTTAAAAGAACTGTTAAAAATGAAAGGTTCTTACAAATAAAAGTTCTTTATTGGTTCCATGAAGAACCTTTTGTGCATTGGATGTTAAGGGTTCTTCATGGAACCATCAATTCCAATAAAGTACCTTTATTTTTAAGAGTGAATAAGCAATACAGTATGCAATAAGAGTGCAGTATACTTAAAAACATAAAAAGAGATTATGTAGTGTGCGCTAGCCTCAATGGCACCTAGAGTGAAAAAACGCGTCCTTTTCCGGGAAACATACTCGGATGGGTAGCTCCTGTAGCATATGAGCCCTCCATGAGAATCGCGGAAGCTCAAATGGCTCCGGGACTGAACGCTGAGGGCACACGGATGAGATTACATCGATTACACTGATGGGCACACCAGCGGTTTCAACTTTCCCAGGATGCATTAGGAGCCTGTGGGATTTTTGAAAATCTATTATAACACCGCAGAGAGAGAGAGAGAGAGAGAGAGAGAGAGAGACAGAAAGAAAGAGAGGGATGCTCCATCAGCTGTAGACGTGAAATCTTTAGTATCTTCCCACAGGAAAGAAAAATGAGAGACCCTCAATATCTCAACTGTTTCTTCTAAGCAGCAATGGGTCAAAATGGAGATTTTTAAAAAATCTGCTGCTCAAATTTAACAAAAATCTCACAGAACCAAATAATCTGAGTTGACCTATACACAATAATGTTATATAGAAACAAACTTGAATGACTTAAACGAAACATACCTAAGAACTAGGGCTGCATGATTAATCGTATTCTAATTGTGATCACAATTTATGCTGCTCTCGATTCATTAAGCATAATCATCTGCTATATTTGCCTGCTGGTTATTTATCCTGAAAACTACTTTTTTTTTTTATTTGACATGTGCATTATCTTGCATTGATAACAAGCCTCCATAAGCTTTCATGCATGTGGTTGCCAGATGTAAAGAGTTTAATTCTCCCAGTCAGAACTTTTCTCTTAAATGTATGTTTTTTTTCTTAATCTGGCAACCACATGCACACGCTCTTTCTACACTGAGAAAAGAGCAATGATGATCTGAAAACACCTGCAATCGTATAATTTGGAGTTTAGCAATCTCCACTGCAATTCTTTGCTCAAATAAAATTGTAATACAGCCAGTCTGTCTCTCAGGTCATTAACATGAATTATTGCACTGTTTTACGCTGTTGTTTTAATAGACAAATGAACATAATTTGGAATACTATAATTTTTTTTTCTTTTGAATGAAACTTATTCTTGTACCAGATTTCATGTAAAGCATGAGGAAAACAAATGAGGTAAAATAAACCATGCAAGTTGGCATTTTTGATTTGTGCTTATGTGAAAGTGCAAGAATTCAGAAGAAATCAAAAATGACAATAATCATCATCTATTTTCAGTTGAACTATTATCACGCAGCCCTAAGACCTCATGAGCCATAAAAGAGCCATATCTGAGCAAAAACAGTCTTGTGCATTGTGTTTTGCCAGGATGAGCATTTAAAAATCCGCAGAGAGCACAGAACATCAGGTGTTCCCCTTCGGGAACTCGAGCTGCGTCGGAAAACGCTAGGGGAACGCCTTCAGCGATACCAAGCTCTGAATCATATGTGTAATCAGTCGAATCGATGGGCGAGACGTCAGAGGCAGGTGACGTCATGACCAGGAAGCTTTAAAAGCACGTGAGGTGCAGCCGGCGCTAGCTTTCTGTCATTCAGCAAAGCTCTCTGGGTGTGTCGGTCACGATTTATGTTCTGTGAGTCTTATTTATTGTGGTCTGTCCAAAAAAAGTTGCACAAGCATTCAAAGTATAAGCTCCAGCAGAGAAAAAAAAGATGTCTAAGAAAAAGACAAAAAAGGGCGAAAGCAGATCGCGTTACAGACTGTGTGTTCCTCCCTGCCCACGCTACATCATTCCCCTAGCGTTTTCCGATGCAGCTTGAGTTCCCGAAGGGGAACGTCCCAGGTTACGTATGTAACCATTGTTCCCCGAGGGAACGAGACGCTGTGTCGCAAGGCCTTACTTCCGGCATCCCTACTAGAGCTTGCTTCACTCCTAAGAAGCTAGTGCCGGCTGCACCTCACCTGCTTTTAAAGCTTCCTGGTCATGACGTCACCCACCTCTGACGTCTCGCCCATCGATTCGACTGATTACACATATGATTCAGAGCTTGGTATCGCTGAAGGCGTTCCCCTAGCGTTTTCCGATGCAGCGTCTCGTTCCCTCGGGGAACCATGGTTACAAACGTAACCTGGGACGTTTTCATCTGCACTTGCAGCTCTGGCCTCTTTGCTGACACAGATCTGGAGGCAGAGGAAGATCAGCAGAGGTTAGATGTGAGATGGTTCTCCATGGAGCGCTGGGTATAATTACAAGAGAATTCAGGCCTCCTAAACGCCGAGAGGAACAATCGGGCACCATAAATCAGAGCGATAATTCAGCATGGTCATGAATAAAACCGCGAGGCTTCAGCTCCATGAAGCTCTCTCCTGCAGAACTTGTCATCAAAGATTAATTAGAGAGGTCCGCAGGACTCCAGTGGTCTCCCATGGACACTCACAGTGCTGAGATACAGTAATATAACCTGAAAAATATTCCATGTAAATACTAAATGGACATGGATGCTGATACAATAAAATACACTAAAACAGGAACAGCTAGTATGACGCAAAACACCTATAACTAATGTGAATGTCACTGCACAGTACCATTAGAGACAAGCTCAACATTAAATCAACAGTGACTGTTCTATGGATTTTGAGACATTTTAACTGGACTGTTAGACAACAATAATTTATATATAGACTGCCATTCAAATGTCTGGGGTCAGTAAGTTTTGAGTCTTGTGCTCACAGAAGCTGTATTTATTTGATCAAAAATACATTAAAAACTGAATTATTGTGAAATATTATTACAATTTAAAATAACTGTTTGCTATTTGAATATATTTTAAAATGTAATTTATTTATGTTATGGCAAAGCTGAATTTCAGTCTTCAGTATCACATGATCCTTCAGAAATCATTCTAATATGGTGATTTGCTGCTCAAGAAACATTTCTTATTATTATTATCAATGTTAAAAACAGTTGAGCTGCTTAGTATTTTTGTGTAAAAGTGATACAGGATTATTTACAGGATTTCTAAGGATTCGTTGAAGAATAGAAAGTTCAAAGAAAGAGCAATGATCAATTTACTGCACTATTTCTGAATATAAGCATTGGACAGCTGTCCTGTGTGTGCAACCGCATTTCAAACACACAAAACCATTTTTTTTTTTACCCAGTGAAGGCCTAGAATAACCTCTTTTTAAAGCACGTATCTGTGCAGTATGCCCTCTCTAGGATGCTGTCAGGCTTTCTGAATTAAGCACAACAAAGTGGAGCAGGAAGCAGCCGGAGAGTCGGACTCGGCTTTGAGAAACAGGCCAGGGATTTCAAACGCCTGCACGCGCACACCACCTAAAAGCTCTGCCTGAAAAATTTATATGCTCTATGATTCACATCTCGTGAGCCGGTGTTGTTGTTCAGAGCTGCAGATCTCAGCCAGACCTGATTTCCTGTAGTTGGTGAAAGCGTGCCGCTGTATTGAGTGTGACACTGAACAGGAGGCTCTCTAAAGCACCAAATAAAACAGCACACCGGACCTCAACAATGAACATCCATTTCTCACATGTTCGGTTGGAATTCTCAGTGTCGACTTTGATTCTAATTTTTTTTCCAAAACGGAAGAAAATCTGTCTGGTCTGTTTTGTCTCTAGCATTTGTTAGATATCAGGTGTATAGCTGTTTTATAAATTATATCACATTGCATAAAAAATTATAGATGCAAACAAGATATGAATGAAATGTAAAAAAAAGTGTATATATGTGCGCACACACACACACACACACACATATGTATGTATATATATATATATATATATATATATATATACACACAGAAGAAAATATCAGAACAGTATCATCGCAAGATCTCAAATAATGCTCTGATGCAGTATTATAATTTTTTAATTAAAAATGACACTAAAATTATTAAAACTCTTTTCGCTGATTCAAATAAAATAAAATAAAATTTAAAAAATATTATATGAGAACTTCAGCTTAAAAACAAATGGGATTTGAAATGTTGCTTTGGCAACTACAACTAACTGAAAATAAGTTGAAGTTGAAGTAATAAAAATTGCTAAAACTAAATTGAAAATAAATAAAATTGTGCTAAAAAAATTCTAAAAAACTAAAACTAATAAAAATGACAAAAGTGCATTACAAAATTACTAAAATTAAAATTTTACAAATTAAATAAAAAATAAAAGCTAAGCTAATATTAATTAAAAAAAAAACATCTGTCAACCATTGCCACTGAACAACAAATAAAAAAGAAGAACATATCAGAACAATGTAATCACATAGCATCTCACATGCTGCTCTGACGCAGCATTATTATTGTTAACTAAGCATTAAAATTGTTTTCATTAATTTAAATAAAAGTTAAATAAAATAAAATACAATATTAGATGAAAAACTTTATTGCAAATTTTGCCTTTGCAACGAACTAAAATAAAAGTACTAAAATGACTAACACTAAGATTTAAATGAAAACTGAAAATATAAAAATAAAAGCCAATTCCTATTAATAACACTTATAAATACTACATAGGGAAACAAACAATAAATTAATTACATTGAAAAAATTAAAACTAATGTGACTTTACCCAGTGGATTAAATATTCAATATTCATTTCCATTTTTATTTTGTATCAATTTCCCTGATAGTGACAATTTTGTTCTCTTGAACACAGTAAATGGAAGTGCTGATTTAGGCACAAACGGTTTTTCCAATATTCTGATTTTCCATATGAATTAAATGGACAATTTGGATACTATATACCAGGGGTCAGTAATATTTTGGGCATGAAGCGTTGTTTTTACTGTGCCAGTAAGAACAGCTCTAATGGTAATGAACACAATAATGACTTTAACTCATTTTAGAGATTTTGAAAAAAGCATTTTAGCATTGAAAAATATAGCACACATCAGCTTTAGAACAAAAAAAGAAAAACTAGGTTGCCAAATTTCCTCCAGATAAAAAAAAAGACCAACTGTGGTCTGTGTGTTCTTCCTCATTTTTTGCAAGCAGAGACTGTGTTAATGGAAGGATGCTCAAAGACATCACAGACAAGCAGAAGACACAACACACCCCCATGAGACATGACAAAGTGCTACGGCCCCTGGCAACCAGCCCAACTTATTACAAACACACTGCCGACCACCTGCCACGTGCAGGCTGAGCACGAGCTGTCTGATGGGCTGTGTTCATTTCTTCATGGCATGTGATCTACCTGCACGCCACCATTCAGACTTCAGACGGCCAGCGCTGGCCAATGAGCTGATTAGAGGCTGAGCATGGGCTACAGACGGCAAAGAAATCCACTGACCTCTGGATAAACAGAGCCACATTTTTAAATGAGTGTTTTTACCAGCTGCTCATTGATTGCGACAGATGAGGTAAACGTGCCCACACTGGAAAATACGCTCACACTCCTCAATTACAGCAAACCATGGAAACTCTAGACAGACAGAATATGGGAGAAAACAAAGTCTTTGCAGAGATGCTGTAAAGAGAAATCAGTAACCTATAAAATAAATGAAATGGTGCCTAAGAGCTGCTGTGTACTACCAAAATAGCAGTAATAGCAATATAACTTGTCACTTTAAACCAATTTAATGCATCACTGATGAATAAAAGTATTAATTTGCTTTATAATATATGATATTTGCATGGTAGTACAAGGTACTTCACAGAATACCACAGTATTTACAAAGCAAATGTCCAAGAAAAATTGTACAGTATTAACATGGTAAATCTTTTACATGTACTATAGTAATACTATGGTATTTTCATATACACCATGATACTGCATGATCATATTCATACAACATGGAATTTACATTGTAGATCAAGGTACTTCAAAGTATACCATAGTATTTCCACAGCACATTTCCAAAAAAACAAGGTAATACCACAGTACTTTTTGTGTGAACAGTGTATATAGTGAAAAGAGAATAAACATACCAAAAAAAGTATCAAAACATGCCATGGTTAAAGCATTGTTTGGATGTGCACCACAATAGTACTATGGTATTCTTGGAAGTATATTGGAGTGCCACATAAATGCAATTCAGTACCATGGTATATATATCAATGCATCATTGTATTCGGTTACTTTTGTAAGGGTAAATGCATGCTGTGCTAGAAGGGTTGAGGATGTGTTTGCTGTGTGATACGCTTCAGACTGCAGCACCTGAGAATAAAAAAATCATCAAGAGCGCAACAGTGATGCTACATTGATGGCTCCTTCCAGGGTTTGAACCTAAAAAGTACCAGCTTCAACCAGCAATGAAAAATGTACACCTTGCAACATGAACACCTTAAATCTGCTCCCAAACAAAAACCATGCACCAACAACGAGCCTTTTCAAATAAAGCAATCATAACGAAACAATCTTCTACAAACAACACAAAATTATTCAAACTTTATGCACATCATCAAAAAAAAAACTTGGCAATTACCATGATAAAATTCCCAAATGTCATGTTTTTGGACATATACCATGGTACTGAATTATTATATTTTATGTAGTCATAGAATTCCATAGTATTGCAACAATAAATTACCAAAAACCTGAAATTACCACAGTACATGTCCAAAAATCATGGTAATACCATGTTACTTTGTGTACATGCCAAATAATAATAATGCAACAACCCTCTACCACAGCACAAAAATATTCAAACTTTATGTACATCATCAACAAAAAGACCTGGTATTACTGTATTACAAATACCATGTCTTTGGACATGTACTATAGTAATATCATGGTATTTTGACATATCCCATAGTACTAAATGATTATATTTAATGTATTCAAAAAATAACAAAGTATTGCAATGATAAATGTCCAAAAACATGACATTACCAAAGTGCAGGTCCAAAAAATATGGTAATACCACATTACTTTAGCCCAAATAAAACAATGATTCAAACTTTAAGCAGTTGGATATTCATTAATTGCACACTCGACTGAAATAAAAAGCTGCAAACAGTTGGTGCACTTCTGTCACTTCAAAGCAATGGCAACAGAAAGAAAGAATGGTGTGAAACAGAGGGTCTCAATTACTCGGCGGTCCTCGGTCCTGCTCCGACCCAATTTACACTTTTGAGAAACAGGCTGCTTAAATAAAAGTTGTTAGGTAGTTAGAGCTGATGCAAGAAAAGTACGTTCATTAAAGGGTCGGGAAGAACATACTGTACAGACGACAAAAGGAACATAAAAGACGCTGATTTAGAGACAAACAGCAAACAGACAGACGTTATTGGACTCATACCTGTCTGGCTGAGCTGCGAGGCGCTGCGGCTCTTTCGGCCTAACCCCACGACCGCCGCCATCTTGGCGCCGATGCTGGAGCGCCGTTTCTTGTCAACGGTTCCCACCAGGCTCACGGCCGTGTCCGACTGGCTGCCGTCGGTCTTCTCCAGACTGCACATGTCCCCACCGACGCTGGTGCTCTTGGTCATGTTGCCCCCGGCCGCCGTTCCCACTTGCCTGTTTTTCATTTTGGACGTAAATTCACTGTCAGTGGTGGCCCGTGGAGGAGAGACGTGAAGAGAGGAGGAGGAGCGGCAGAGGGGAAGAGTTGAGGGTGGATGGATGGATGATGGAGGAGAGAAAGGAGAGAGTTAGGAAAGTGGAGGGTGAAGGGGAGCGGAGATTCAGCTCAGAATAAGGTCAAAGGTTAAAGGGTTTAGGCATCCAATCAGCTTAAGGTGCTTCACAGTAAAGTTTTGGGATGGGCCTGATGTTCTATGTGTTCCGTTTTAGTAGTCTAACAACAAGTAAACTGAGTAAAATATAGAACAGACTAACTGTCGCTAGTTCTCTCAATAGTGCTTACGCTCATGATGCAAACTTATACTGTCCTTTGAAATCTAACATAAAGAGAAAAGAGGCTTGCAAGGCCTTGGACCTTAAAAGCCAAAAAGAACACCAACAAAACAACAAAAAACTCACAAAAACAACTAGTTAAGCTAAAGAAATCACATCTGACATGGTCCACATACTATTATTCATACTACTTTCGCAGAATACTGCACACATATACTCCAAAAATTATATTGTCATGAGTATTTTTTATATTATTTTCCCAGTTGATATGGATATTGAATGAAATATTGAGAAACAACAATGCATAAGACTTGTTCTTAAAGATCTATCAGTATCTGCAGTGTTACTTCTAAAGCAAGTGTATTTTGTTTCAAGGATTTTATAATAGTATGCATAGTATGCAGTAAACAGTACACTACTTACTCTGACAATCAGGCCATCAAACTACCACATATGACTGACAATAAAAAAATGATAAACAAGAAAATAAACAGAAAATGGAGTGGTTTATAGATTACTACATTGATTATTTCAATTAAATAACTAATTATACAAAGGTTGTCACAAGTATGTTGTATAGGAAGCAATCTTGCTCCACAAGAGTCTGACGTTAGCATGTTGCTAACAAAGCAATATTTATGGAATAAGCAGCATTAAAAATACATAGTATGCACAGGTATAAAAAAAAAAAATTCCATGCTGAAAATACATTTATAGCTGCTTCCCTCATCATTGTGAATGAACCTGAGCTATCTAGTAGCTCACTGTGACTCATTTAAGAGTCACAACTCACACACTTCCCACAAACTGTTCTTAAAACAGCATAAAAACTTGCAGCAGTTCACCTATTTCATCCTAACTGATAGGAGCATCTCATGCATGAAGCATTCAGTGAATTTGATTTGTTAAGTTCACTCACTCAGCACTGAAATGCATGCTGCTCTATATTCCACACAGGCTGGTCTATTTTATTTTTCAGCAGGACAAAAAAAAAATGAGGGCACATGTAAAAAGATTAAATTAGCATCTCGCGTGGCTATGAGCGAGTGAAGCGAAAAGACAAATGACTTCCTGGACAAAGGATCCTAATGAAATCTTAATGGTTATAAATGTGTTTAAATGATACACGTGCAGCCGTAGGTCTGCTCTTCTTCATCATCAATGCAATTACAGCCACAGAAACATGCGACAAATCGATGAGCTCTGACAAGACGTTCTTCAATTACTACAATTAGCCTTTTCAAAATACAGCCCTGTCCAACAACTCATTCTGCCAAGCCACATCAAGCTGTCTGTAATCTAGTAATCTTGGATCCTGTAATATTTGGGACTGATATATTTCATGAGAAAGAGTAGTATCTGTATAGATCATCACTACACTCTCTACAACAGTGAGCTGAGCTCCCATTTAACCCCTGCCAATACATTGAGAAATCACACCAAATAAATCACATATGAAATCTATTTCATATCTCAATTATTTCTCGAAGAAAGCAATGAGATTAAATGGAGACTTCTGTTAAGTCTGCTTCTTCTCTTAGGCTACGTCCACACGAAGCCAGAGCTTTCCCTATCCGATCTTTTTTTCCCCCTCGTCTCAAGAAATATCTGCGTCCACACGAAACCACAAACCGATGTAGTATACGTGCCAGACCAGTATGTGGCGCTGTAATTCTGCCACAGAGATACACTAAAAACGGAGAAGAAGACTTGGACTATGCGCATAAACCTTGCCCGCGGTATACAAACGAACATGGAACAATACATTCATTAATCTGTGTTAACGTTAGTTAATAAAAAGACAATCGTTCAGTGTTTGTTCATGTTTTTGTTGTTACGTGACATGACGTAGCGGTGTCTGACTAGGGGCGAGACGTGGGCTGATGACGTCATCGTTTCAGAAAATATACGGATTCGCTGTCCACACGAAAACGCAAGGGCGGCGTTTTCAGATTTATCCACCCTGGGGCCTGGTTTCAAAAAATATCGGTTTCACTCTCCCAAAACGCCGGATCCGTGTGGACGAAACGCCTATACGATACAAAATTTATGTGTATACAGCTAAACGCGTCTCCGTGGGGACGGGGCCTTAGACATTTTAAAAATGGAACTTCTTTTAATGTGATACAGCATCTTAAAAATGTGATGCTTGCAGTATGAGATGCTGAAAATCCGTGATATGAATTGCAACAGTCAAAGATTTAGCGTCTAGCATGTGCTGGGGAAAGTTACTTTTAAAAGAAATGCATTACAATACTGCGTTACTCCATAAAATAGTAACTAATTGTCTTAGTTACTTTTTATGGAAAGTAAAGCATTACGTTACTTTTGCATTACTTTCTGTCAGTTTTATATTTTTAGTTTTAGTCATTTTATGTGCTTTTCTATAAAATATTTCTATTTAAATTTATTTCTATTTCAGTTTGTTTTAATTTTAGTACTTAGATTTTATTTCAGTTATTTACCGATTCAACATTTCTCGTTTTGTTTACGTTCTTTTATGAATTTTTTTAATTAATGAAAAAAGATTTGTTTTATGTTAACATTATTTTAGTAATAGATACATACTATTATAGCATTTATTTTATATTTTCAGTTTTTATATTTAATTTATTTTAATTGAATTTACTTTTTATTTCAGTTTGTCTTAATTTTCGTACTTAAATGCATTTTATTTTAATTAGTTGCCAACATTTCTAATTTTAAAGTTCCTCATCATATATTTATAATTTCAGCTTTATTTCAATAGTAATAAAAAAAAAAAACAGTTTTAGTTACAAGTAACGACACTGGTGTTGTACATAGAAACAGAGCACAGACACAGAACAGCCCCTCAAAAATACTCTAAAATTATGATTTGTAGCATTCAAAAGTTTTAGGACTTGATTCATTACAAAATGCATGTACGAGCTACATCGACAAAGCTGCTACAAGGTCGCAATAGCAAACTATAGCCCAAAAATTGAATTTTGTAGAGTCAGTTTTCAGTTTGAGGTCAGCTGTTGTCATTGTGGAGCAATAAGTATAGAGTGGAATCAAATGTGTATGTTTCTGGCCGATACGAGTCTCTGGGGAAAATCACAACCCAACACAACAGTCTGAGAGCTAATCACAGCTCTAAAGAGATACTGTTGCATTGACTGATTGATTGGACGGGATGCTGCCAGACACTATATTTCTCATGCAGACAGCTCCCTCCAGCAGCGCCGCACGGGAGAGGTTGGCAGGCTCTCACATTCTCACGGAGAGAAGTGTCGCGCCACCGCAGGGCTTCAGATGGCCATTACCTTCCTCTCCTCACTGTAATGAGAACGGCTCATAGAGAGCTGTGACCGACACAAAACCCAGGTGGAGATCCTTCATGCTGCTGTGATGACAAGACGCATCTGTCTCTCTGGATTATGTCTCACAATATGATTGACAGATTGGCGGGGAATTATCTGTGCAAAAGTTTGCAAACAAATTCAATAAGAACATTATGTGGTTATACTTCATGGATTATATTGATAGACAAGGTCTAATCTGTAGTTTGAAAACCCGAGCACAGGTCAAAAACACCAAAGTCTGAGAAAGAGAATGTGTCTCCTAATAGTAACTTCTTAAAGGTGCACATCCATCTGGATATAAACGGTCAAGTCTTCTTGAATGATTATACTTCATAATAATTGCCTAGGCATTGCTCCAGACATGTTTCAGAAGTTCATTTTTATTAATTGCGTAGAGAGTTTCTAAAGCAAAAAAAAATTAATATATATATATATATATATAATTTATAATATATAAAAATATAATGCAGAACATGCAAACATATACAATTATTATTATTATTATTAACAATAATAATCATATTTTGGGGTCTTCAACAGTGTAATTTTAGTATTATTAACACACTATTATAGTATTAATATTTAGAATTAGATTTGATTTTATTCATTTTAAATTTCTTATTTTTGTAATTTATTTATGTAGTTAGTTTTAGAACAGTTTCAGGTAATTAAGATTTTTATATTTTGATTTATTTATGTTAATGTTTATTTCAATCATGTCTTTTTTGTCATTTTTATTATACATTTTTAATTATGTCCATATAGTTTTTATTAAGTTTCAGATTTTAGTTTTAGGTTATTTAAGTTTTAATTATTTTAGTACTTCAAAGTAAACTAAACAATGAGGAATGTAGTAACTTAATTTTTTTATTTTTTTTTATTTTATTTCAGTTAAAGTATATTTTGTTTCAGTAATTAACTTTTTTTTAATATAGTTTTAGCTTTAGTTAACATTGAAAACGTTAATAAGGTTAATAATAACCCTGGTCTTGCACAACTCAGAACATGCTAAAATATAAAATTATAATAGTTAGCATTAATTGTTTTATATTTTGAAAAGAATGATAATGACTAAAGACACAAAGTGCAGCGCTATACAGGAACAGATAGCAGCCAGTTAAACGGGACTGCAGGTGATAAGTCAATAAGACACAGGTATTTTTTTCTCTTAAATACTGCACACAAAATTGGCATGAGTGTTTTGAAGACTTTAATCTTCAGATGAATAACTTTCTTGAGGTGTGTGTAAAGCGTGCAGTAGTGCTGCCACTGCTAGTGAGAGTCAGCCTGCAGTGATCTGTGTGTGTGTGTGTGTGTGTGTGTGTGTGTGTGTGTGTGTGTGAGAGAGAGAGAAAGAAACAGTATAAACAGTACACAGTTCACTACAAACATGGAAAAAAATTAAAAAAGCATTTCTCAATTTCGCTAACAACTGTACTGGAATTTGATCTTTTTTTAAACACTTCTAAACTCAAAACCACAGTGACCAGAGGAACAAATGGGT
Source organism: Sinocyclocheilus anshuiensis (assembly GCF_001515605.1). Lineage (NCBI taxonomy): Eukaryota > Metazoa > Chordata > Actinopteri > Cypriniformes > Cyprinidae > Sinocyclocheilus > Sinocyclocheilus anshuiensis. The sequence goes on from NW_015552637.1 coordinate 3,472,768, forward strand.
CACATGGTCTGTGGCAGTGTAAAGAGAAGTCACACACTATATGTAACAGATCATTGAGCATTCTGACAAACTGTGCAGGTTGTTTACTCGAGGATTACTAATGCCTTGATGGCTTCAGGCACGTTGGTGTGTTTGAATCTGGTCTGCTCTAGAAAACTCTCTCTGCGATTAATAAAAGAGGCCTTCTGAACAGGCAGTCAGTCCAGAGCAGTACCTGAGGTGATATTATGAAATATGGTCATTCACACTTCCAGATGCAACAGTGTATACTGTATGTGAATGGATGTGCACCATTGAGTTAACACTGAATGACTCCTAGAATGAAATAATGGCCTTGTTCTTTTAAAATATTAGTATTCACTAATTCACTTTATTAAAAATTGGTTTAACATTTTTAATCTCTACCATAATTATATTGAAATGTTGGCCTTACTTGCTTGGCAAAAAAATAAAATAAAATAAAATAAATTAAATAAATAAATAAGAAAGAAAGAATGATAGGGTTTAAAATAAAATAAAACAAAACAAAACAAAACAAAACAAAACAAAATAAAATAAAATAAAATAAAATAAAATAAAATAAAATAAAATAAAATAAAATAAAATAAAATAAAATAAAATAAAATAAAATAAAATAAAATAAAATAAAATAAAATAAAATAAAATAAAATAAAATAAAATAAAATAAAATAAAATAAAATAAAATAAAATAAAATAAAATAAAATAAAATAAAATAAAATAAAATAAAATAAAATAAAATAAAATAAAATAAAATAAAATAAAATAAAATAAAATAAAATAAAATAAAATAAAATAAAATAAAATAAAATAAAACAAAACAATCTCCGGCCAATCCGTGATCAGCAGAGTTTACACGTCACGTTTTGGTAACGGTACGGTTCACTTGGAACCTCAACCGAGGTGGTACTAAAAAAAGTACCAGGTACCAGGTACTGTACCCAGTGGAAAACACCCCAAAAGTGAACCGTACCGAGCCGTACCGTGCCGTACCATGCAGTGGAAAAGCACCATAAGTTTAGTGAGCTTCCTACATAAGTAGTATATTAAGGCCTTATGTGTGTGTTCTTGACACAAAGGCTATTTCAAAAGCTGCATACATACTTTTGGCTACATTCTATTCTCTATACATCATGGGAAAACAAAAACAATGCCAGAATGCATTATTACAAGCTCAGTGGGGGAAAAAAGCCTCATGAAAGGTACTAATAAAAATGTTCAAAATTATAAAAAATGAACTAATTTAACCCAATGCCAAAAGGAAACATAATGCTTTAATAGCAAAAAACTTTGAACAAGATGAAGATGACATTTTTTCTTATTTTAAATACATATATTTTTTCATTTAGTATTGCCCTTTAGAAGCTACAGAAGATATTTAGATGTTTCTCAGAAGACAAGGAAAATACAATTCACCCTAATCTTCAAAATGCTCAATGCATCATGTTTCTATCGTGTTTCCTTTCCTTCTGAGAAAACATCTTTTAAGTAAAATATTACATTCAGTTTGTATGATCCATCTTATTTTGGTGGAATAATTAACATTTTGCAGATTCTGCAAGGTGTATGTAAACTTCTGACCACAACTGTGTGCGTATATATAAAATATCAACATAATATTTCAGCTAAGTTGCTCCCTTAGAAGCTCACTTGGTTTTCAGAACAGCGCTATAATGTTCTCTGCTCTACTCCACAGAGAACTGACCTTTAAATGAAATGTGACGCCGCGCTAAACCGCTGTAGGCGATGCTAATAAAAATGTAGTCCCATCATCAACTTCCAGTCCCGATCAAAAATGGCAAATTCTGAAAGTGTGGTAGAGACTACAGCATTTATCTTTTCTCATGCTTGGCTTTCTTAGACGGAAAGTGTCTACAGCATCCTGCAAATTAAGAACTAGCTTTCAAAGCTTATTCAGACGCTTTCTACTTGACATTTCTGAAAATGAGATGCTAATGATTTGATACAGAGCAGAAAGTCAGCATCATCTGATCACATTATCATAGCAGCTTCAGTTTCACATTAATAATGGTGTTGAATGTGAAATAGCAATGGGATGCTAATATTATCATTAACATACATTAATTAAAGAAGAGTTAGAGTTAGTCAGTTTAATGCAGCAATTAAGTATATAAAAAAAAAACATATTAAAAATAACAAATAATTATGCCTTCTGACCAGATATAAATCCTATAATTTTTCGACCATCAAAGCAACTACAGCCAACTCACCTCATCAACTTTGAGTTGAGTTGAAAACTTACGAAGCAACTGAAAAACTGGCTTTTTAAATATCTAATTACTGCAAACTGTAGGCTTATGTTAAAATATATGGAAAGAAAACAAAAATTGGCAGAACTGAATACAGACATTGGCTTTGAATATTCAGTATTCAATTCTGCCACAATGGTAACATTATTGAACTATATTAGCTAACATGAACTAAGATTAATAAATGCATTATAAGTATTTTTCATTGTCCATGTTAATTTCAACATTTAACACATTATAAAATCAAAAGTTGCATTTTAACATTATTGAAATTAACAGTTGTATTTTTATTAACTAATGTTAACAAATACTGTAACAAATGCATTGCTTGTTAACTAAATTTAACTGACAGACCTTATTGTAAAGTGTTACCAATTATCTTCATATTTTCTCTTCATAAAATGTGATATTTGTGATTAATATCAATTAATTTGATGTTTTTTTTTTTTTTTTTACTTTTAATAATTAATTATTTTATTAATGGATAAAAGGAAGATTAAACTTATTTTTCCAATATTGTTTTTCTGGGGTTAATGGGTTATTATATAAAATTTTAAGATTTTAAATATTTTAATTTTAACATTTAAAATTAAATTAACATATGAAGAGTTTATTTGCAAAAGCAGATAACTCGTTTTTTTTTTTAATTTTCAAAAATCAAATTTTTTATTGTGTTTTATTGTGTTAGTTGGCTAGTATTTTTTGGTTATTTTTACCTAATCAAAATAACCCAACTGCAGTTTGATTGAGATTAATTGGAATGCACAATGAAAAAAACATGGATAAAAGGAGGATTAAACTTATTTTTCCAATATTGTTTTTCTGGGGTTAATGGGTTATTATATAAAATTTTAAGATTTTAAATATTTTAATTTTAACATTTAAAATTAAATTAACATATGAAGAGTTTATTTGCAAAAACAGATAACTCGTTTTTTTTTTTAATTTTCAAAAATCAAATTTTTTATTGTGTTTTATTGTGTTAGTTGGCTAGTATTTTTTGGTTATTTTTACCTAATCAAAATAACCCAACTGCAGTTTGACTGAGATTAATTGGAATGCACAATGAAAAAAACATGATTTTTGAAAATTGTTAAAAATGGCGTTATCTGTTTTTGCAAATGAACTCTTCATATATTCTCTGAAAACAAGTCTATGTCAGACAGCTTTGCTTATCAAGTGCATTTATCTCATTTAAAGGATGCTTATACTGTACATTTTTACTGTAAAACAAGACTAAGTTACTGATTTAGAAAATGATTTTTGCAATAAAGGACTTCTGCATTTGACACTGAAATCTCTGATTTGAAATCATCTGACTAAAGGCTAATAATACCACAAAAAACAATGGAAACAAGTTAAAACATCTCATGACCGTCTGTGTGCTGTGAACTCACGCTTCAGCGACCGCTCACAAACCTCACTGACTCTTTGTGCCTTGTAAGGCAATGCTAAGTAACCTCTTTATGGCTTTGTTTTCCTTCTTTTTTCCACCTTCTAGTTTCATACGTGTATATTAGTCATGAGATTGCATAACTAACCCACAGAAAACTGCCACCAGAACACATGCCTCTTATATATTACACAAGTCACCTAATGAGGCAGACAATGCCTGTGGCTCTTCCACCATCGTCAACGTAATCACCGCTGACATCACTTCCTGTTTTCTCAAAGCACGTACTGGCTTATCCATCACGCCTCAGTAAACACAGACAGACATAAAGATCACCTGAAGAACGCATGACATTAAAGGCAAACACTTTTTACCTCTTCAGCTAAATCACCGTTCCTCGTACACAATCTGCGTCCAGTCTGTGTTCATTTAATGCAATATGATCAACGATACGCTTCAAAGGTCTGTGTACGCTTCCAGTCACTTATTAACAAAGAAAATCGTGTTCCTATTTCCCTCATTACAAACCCGATCAGAGTCTAATGCATCGCTCAGAGGCCCAGATGACAAGTGCAGTGTCAACACTGAGAGATGATGAACATGAGCTCAGAAATACCACAGATACGGCCTGAGAGAGCAGTTAAACATGAACACAAAGAGCTGGACTGATGGAGCCCTGGTACATACAGTATATGAGTGAATCTTACAAGATGTGATATTTCACCCTGAAATCAAAAAAAGTAGATATTATATTTTGTATGAAGTAAATGAAGCTGTGGCATTATTAGTATTATTTCATCAAAATTAAGCCTATTTTATTGATTACTGTAAATGCAAAAAAGAAAAACATTCTAATATATGTACTATATAATGGCATAGTATATATATAAGTTAAAGGGGTCATATGATGCTTTTTTAAAGATCATTATTTTGTGTATTTGGTGTAACAGAATATGTTGACATGCTTTAATGTTCAAAAAACACATTATTTTTCAAATACTGTACATTATTGTAGGTCCAGGAAAACTTGAAATCGCATCATATGACCCCTTTAAAAATAATTTACATTTCAGAACCAAATCAAAATCAAATAAACATGAACTGAGACAAACTTTTGTATTTTAGCAAAGGCAACATTTCTCATTTTAATTTAGTTTAAATTTAATTTTAGTTTACCTTGATGTACTAAAACATCTAAAAATGAAATAAAAATTAAATAAAAAATGTATTGTATATATAACTGTATATATAACAAACAAAAACCACTAAAAATGACAAAAACAGCAAAATACTACAACTTTGACTAAACTTAAAATATATACAAAACTACTAAACTTTATAATTTACTACTACTAAACTTTAAAATAACTTTATACATAAACAAAAATACTAAAAATTACAACACAACAAAAAATACAAATTGCAATAGTTTCTCAATACTAAAACAGCACTGCAAAAAGCTATTAAAAAGCATTTTACAGCATATCCATTATAGCATTTTTAATGTTATATAATAATAACACTAAAAATCATGGTATGTCAAATACTGTTGTTCATTTTAATGAGAATGGCTATAAAATAAAAATGTAACTGAATAACTTATAGAATCAAGAACTGCTTAAATGTCATGAAAATAAGGCGAAAATTCATAATAAGGTCAACTGAGTGTGAAGCTGTATCTGAATGGAGGCCTTTATAGGGGTAAAAGGGCTATTAGAAGGTCTGGAGACATTGAAATAAAACATTTCATGACATGTTCTTAATAAACCTCAAATAAAGCCGTCACAAGTGTTGAATTTTAGTCGCAGCACAATCAAACAGCAGCACATAAATATGCCATACAGACATGAAACACACATAAGCAGAACTAGCACAGGATTGATTCATTCATCATGAGCGGATCACCATGGCATGCCACCTACTGTATCTATACACTCATTTCACTGGACTGGAGTTGGCAGCTTTAGTTCAGGTTATATCTGGAATACATTATTATTTAGGTCATCCTCCAATAAAGAAGGTATCCTTGACTTAATTACCCAATCCCAACTCTACAACTGTCCAATTCCCTATTCCCAACTCTGTTTGGTTCTCATCCTAAATATGCCCTAAAGTCATTTTTTTTAATACAAATATAGATAAATCTTCTCTATAATAATAATAATAATAATAATATTGTTGTTGTTTTTTAATGACTAAACAGGCAACAAATTATAAATTATATATATATAAATTTCCAAGTTTTATCTATTGGAAATACATTTCAGTTTCAGTTTTGCTTTAAATAAATTAATTAAGGCTTGCCATTTATAATACATGTTGTTTATAATGAATGCCATTACAAATTATGTTTATTTTAAACTTCCTGTTCTGTTCTGAATACTGTTATATTCAGAGGATTTGCTGTGGATTGATGAGAACTAAAACTAAAACCTTAAGAAAAACATTTCTTCCTTTGAGATAAATAAATAAATAAAATACAATTAATAAATAAATAAATAAAAAATAGCTACAATTAGCCAATACAACATTTCTCATTTTTATTTAGTTTAAATTGATGAACTAAAATAACCAAACTAATTTTTTTTAAAACAACAAAAAAACAAAAACTATACTGACCTAATAAAAAAACTAATAAAAATGGCAAAACAGTAACTAAAAGTTACTAAACATTTAAAATTAAAATATATAAAAGCAAAAAAATATATAATATAGAAAAATAAAACTAACTCAAATATTAGTGAAAACTATAATAGTACTACAATGACACTAAAATAACACTGGATGTAATGTTTGTAAATATTTTGTTTTATTTACCAGTATTTAACATTACCTCTGAGATAAATAAACAAATACATGAATAAATAAACAAATAAATAAAGTAATAGTATTTTGACAAATATGTTAAATATATATTTTTTTACGTTACTTATTTATTTATTTAAAAATTACTATCACTTTAAGGGTAAAACTTGGAATGTGTAAAAACCACTGGCATTGCACCTTGTTTAGGCATGAACAGAATATACTAGTAGTATGTTTGTATCCAATGGAATGACTTGTAGTTACGGTATAAGATACAGCTGGTTGCCATGGCTATAGTTTACCTGAGGTCCATCTCTGAGACCGTCCTCTGGGCCACGCCCTCTTCAGACTCCTCCTCCAGCGCCGCCTCCTCTCTGTCTACACTATCTGTCTGTCTCCTCAGTTTTCCTGCCCTCCCCCATCCTCTCTTCCTCCCTCTGTCCTCCTCTAATCCTGCTTCCTCCTGTTCCGCCTCCCCAACTGACTCCTCCCCCTCCCTGGAGAGGCTCCGCACCTGCACTGCATTGCTGTACGGTATAAGATACAGCTGGTTGCCATGGCTATAGTTTACCTGAGGTCCATCTCTGAGACCGTCCTCTGGGCCACGCCCTCTTCAGACTCCTCCTCCAGCGCCGCCTCCTCTCTGTCTACACTATCTGTCTGTCTCCTCAGTTTTCCTGCCCTCCCCCATCCTCTCTTCCTCCCTCTGTCCTCCTCTAATCCTGCTTCCTCCTGTTCCGCCTCCCCAACTGACTCCTCCCCCTCCCTGGAGAGGCTCCGCCCCTGCACTGCATTGCTGTGGGCGTGGCCGGCAGAAGCAGAGGTGCAAGCAGCATGCAGAACAAAAATGAGGCACAGTGAAAACAGGTGTCAACAGTACCTGAATGTAAACCGTAAAGTAAGAATGAATGAATGACAACACAACAAAATAACGCAATGCTAACAGTAAAAACAACAGAAGCCAGACAGTATGCACATAAAACAGAACAAAAATGTGTTTCAAAGCTTGCAGAACTGAAATATTCACCTCTAGTTTTGCTCGTGATTATTTGGTAGTATTTCAGTAAAAGTAACTGTGTGTGTTCGCTGACATGGTGCGAATTATGAAAATGTTGGACGACAGACAAATGCTATGAAAGTACACTACCGTTCAAACGTTTGATGTCAGTACAATGTTTTTTTGAAGAAGTCTGTTATGCTTACCAAGGCTTCAATTTGTTTTTGTAAAAAATACAGTAAAAATAATATTACAATTTAAAATAACTGTTTTCTATTGGAATATATTTTCAAATGTAATTTATTCCTGTGATGCAAAGCTAAATTTTCAGCATCATTACTCCAGATCCTTCAGAAATCATTCTAATGCGCTGATTTGCTGCTCAAGAAACATTTCTAATTATGATCAATGTTTAAAACAATGGCTGCTTAATATTTTTGTGGAAATGTGATACATTTAAGGATTCTTTAATTAATTGAAAATTTATTTGAAAAATCTTCTGTAACACTGTAAATGTCTTTCTTGCCAATTCTGATCAATTTAATGCATGCTTGCTTAATAAAAGTAATAATTTCTTTAAATAAAACATGTACTGACCCCAAACATTTGAAAGGAAGTACATATTACATTTAAAACGTATAGAACATTTCAGACAGTCTACGTTGATTTGGTGCCAAACTCACCTAAACCGAACCCAATCTTGAATGCCCTCAGACCCAAATAATGATGAAGCCTACAGAGCGGCCATGTACACACTGCTGCTAAATATGATCCTCACTCCTTTTCTGAGTGCTTAATCCTGTTCTGCACACAGCAGGTATTTATAGGAGTGATAACCTCATTTTAGAACCAAATGTACACCTGGATGATTCAGATATGAGATACATCTTGACCCAAATGCAATTTTGGATACCAGTTTAGCAGACGCTTACTGTATCTCCAAAGTGACTTACAAATGAGGAAAATAACAAGCAATTCATTACAGAGCCAACAATATTTGTATGCAGTATTCAATATTTGTGTAGCCTGACTAATATTCTGGACAAGAAGTGTCCACTTAAACTGAAAGAGGCTGTTTGATTGATACAGTGTCCAGCCATAGACTGTTTTGTGTTATAATTGATAAGTATTTGTTATCTAGTAATAAGTTCTGATTATTTCACAAACATGATTTTATGAACCTTTAAACTTTGTTGACAAACTTACATGCAATATTACATACAATCTGAATTACTTTAACTTCCGTACATTCAAGTTCAATACATACATAGTTCAAATTCAGGAATTATAGGGATAGTTCACCCAAAAATGAAAATTCTGTCATTAATTACTCACCCTCATGTCATTCCAAATCTGTAAGACCTTCGTTCATCTTCAGAACACAAATTAAGATGTTTTTGATGAAATCGAAGAGCTTTCAGGCCCTCATAGACAGCAATACAACTGACACGTTCAAGACCCAGAAAGGTAGTAAGGACATGGTTAAAATATTCCATATGACATCAGGGGTTCAACTGTAATTTTATGAAGCTATGAGAATACTTTTTGTGCACACAAAAAACAAAAATAACGAATTTATTCAACAATTCATACTCTTCCTAAAGATGGCGGCGCGTTCACACGTTGCGGCTTCTCTCTCTCCCCGCTAGTTGTATTTTATATTTAATCTGTATCTATCTGTATTTATGTTCTACTGTTAGTGTTATCTGTATGCACCAAGGGTCTGAGAGTAATGCAATTTCAATTCTCTGTGTGTATGTGTTGTACATGTGGAAGAATTGACAATAAAGCAGACTTGACTTGACTTGATTTTTTCTCTTCCATCTCAGTCTTTGACGCGCATTCACTAGAGTACTACGAGGCATGCGTGTGGTGCTACTGACTCAGGAGCCGGCGTTCTGCCGTAGAACCTGGATGCACTGCGCCTTGTTTACAAACAGAGGAATGCACACGCATGTGTCATGGTACTCTTGCGAAGGCATATCGAAATCGGAAGAGAAGAAATTAAGTGGTGAACCACTGATGTCACATGGGCTATTTTAACAACGTTCTTACTACCTTTCTGGGTCTTGAATGTGGTTGTTGCATTTCTGTCTATACGGGGTTAGAAAGCTCTCGGATTTCATCAAAAATATCTTAATTTGTGTTGCGAAGATGAACAAAGGTCTTGCGGGTTTGGATCGACATCAGGGTGAGTAATTAATGACAGACTTTTCATTTGTGGGTGAACTAACACTTTCAATTGGGATAAGGAATTTTCAAATTTAAGTGGTGCATCATCTAGGCAAAACTGACTGTTTCCAGGTTGACTGCTAAGAAATTTCCTGGAAGCAAGTCAATCAGATCAGATGATTGGCATGCCGTCTGAGGCTGAGACTAAACATACATAAACTTGGTGCCTCGGTTTACCTCCAACTGTTTCCAGCAGTGTTGTTATTACATAACTAAAACTAAAACTAAATCTAAAACTAATAAAATATGATTTTAAATATTCAACTAAAGTGGAAACTTTTTAACTAATTTTCAAACTAACTAAATAGAAATGTTACCTAAATAAAGTAGTAAGGGCTAAAATGACTAAAACTAGAACTGAAATAAAAAAATTAAAGCTAAATAGAAATATAAAAAAACTAATAAAAAGGAGAAAATCACATAAAATAAAACTAAAAATAAAATGAAACTGAAAATATAAAAATAAAACCTAATTCAGAATATTAAGAAATACTATAATATGTAATAAATAGTACTAAAATAACACTGGTTTCCAGACTCTGACATTAGTTTGGTCCAGAACACCAAACAAGCTAAACTATTAACATCCATGTTTCTTGTCAGGAGTCAACAGTCAGGAGACGCCAAAACTTGAGGAATTCACTCCTGCAAATAACTGCGGTTGTCAATCCCAAAACGTAGCAGTATGTACGTGGCCTCAAAGAACACCGTTTTGGAGCCCTCGCTGTGGACTGTTCCCGGACTGAACTGTGACACACAGGTTTGACAGTGATCCTGACTTGAGAAGAGGCTGTCTCACCTGATCTTGCGGCTGCCCCGCGGCCGTTCTGATTGGACAGAGATGTAGCTCATGCTGCTGAATCGAGACGCACTGCTGGTTCTCGACACAGCGGACACGTCGCTGACATCACTGTCCGAAGACTTGGCTGAGAGGTTTTCTCCTCGCTGAGGATCCCTGCCTGAACGCTGCAGAACAAACACAACACATAGCGTCAGATGCTTACAGACAACAAACAGAAAATACAAAGGCGTTAGAGGCCAAGTGGCACTTTCATTTTCAATTATCTGACCAATGGCAAATGGGGAGAAGGGCAATTTTTTTGGTATATTGAAGCTATCATTATTTTTCTGTGCATTACTTCCATGCTAGTGGCACTGAAATTTCACACAAAGAAATAGCTTAAATTAAAATATATACAATGAATTAAAATAATGAATAATAATAATAATAATAAAAATAATAATAATAACAAGCAATAATAAAAACAATAATAATTAATAAACAATAACGATGATATATAAATTAATAATAATAATAATAAATTCAAAATAAATAAAATTCAAATAATATAAATATAAAAAACATAAATAAACAAATATTAATTTCGAATCAATAAAAATAATAAACATTAAATAAAAAAAATTATATAAAATACTAAATACATAAAATAATACATAAATAATAATTCAAAATAAAATTCATATAAATAAACACATAAATTATCATTATTATTAATAATAATAATACATTAAAAAAATCAATTCATGAGCATTCCTTAAGCTCAAACAGTACAGTGTGGGTTTGATTCCCAGGGAATGCATGAACTGATCAAATGTTTACCTTGAAGGCAAATTAAGTTGTATTAGAAAGGCATTAAATACTAATAGCATAAATTGATAATAACATCAAATAATTAGTAATTGATTATTATTTTTTGTTTTTAGAAAAAGTACCCTAAAAAGGACGACAAGCATCATAAAACGAAAAGCCACTGCGTTTATACTAAGGCGTTCCTGCCTGGTAATTCTGTCTTGGACAGACATGGAGAGGTATTGTAGTGTCTTATGTAACGTATTTATTTATAAGGTGCTCATGGCTCGCTATGATGATTATAAACATGTCCTAAATGGCACCTCTATCAGACAGAGCAAACAAACTAAGTCTTTATCTGCTTTTAATAGGATTCTGCAGAACTCATGGACCTGTACAATGTTTTTCATACCACACGCTTAAAAGGATACAAAGAGAGACGATATAGCTATATATGGAGCTGAATCTCAGCACAATGTCCAGTGTACACAAATACTAATGTATATACTGAGCAGAGACCACAAACCTGGAAGACTATATAGATCTATAAACATTTCACAACTGCTGGAAGTGGGTCGCCAAACAAACATCATGTTTAATCTATGATCACGTAAGTTCAAATAAGCAATGTGAATGGCTGAAAAGTGCTCAGCTTTTCTGACTACCTGGACCTAGTTTTACTACAGACTAATTAGTTAACTAAACTAAAAACCACAAACAGCAAACTAAACTATAGCTAACTAAACTAAACTAAGGGGGTGAAAGAAGAGCTTGGTCAAGTAAATAAAATAAATAAAATAAAATAAAATAAAATAAAATAAAATAAAATAAATCATGCACAAACATGCATACATATATTTTAAAATCAATAAATTAAAACAAAAATGACCCCATCTTTATTAAGATTTAAATTTTTTAATAGGAGAAAATTAAAATAATGAATTACAATAAAATTATTATTATTATTATTATTAAATATTAAATTATTCAAGTAACCAGAAGTACTATTAACTGTTATGATCTCTTGTAGCGTGAATGTAACTGATAAATTTATTAGAAATACAAATATTACGACTAGAAAACATGAAAACCAACCAATTTGTGAAATAAATTATGAGCAGAAGCATATACCTGTACTAACTATAGTATAACCATATTTACTCATTTAAAAAGTTTTGAACTGTTTTTCATGTGAAGTATTGGAGCGGTAGACCACTTTTACTTGCCTTGTGATAGTCCTGTTCCAGCCTTGAATCTGAGCCGGTTCCCTGTTTATACTTGCTCATCTTCAGCTTCATCTGCCGTGCTTGTTCCTCCACATCCATAGCACCTACGGAGCACAGCAGATGTCAATGAGTTTGCGTATTTGTTGAAAAAGTGCCTTGTGATGTTGGTGAGGCTAGATGGGATCTGATCTGTTAACCTGTTCACCAATGAAGCATTTGAATAATGTGGAATGATTTAATACAGAAATCTTTCCCATAATGTACAACACTGAACTAACAGCACTAGCTAACATTTGCTCATGAGGAGTTTCATACAATGCAGCATGATCACAGCAAATGTTTCTGAAATGTGAGCATATGAGACATCTGTCTGTTTAATATCAAACTACCCATCAAAAATAAATGCATTTATCATCATTATTAAGGAAGCTGCTGTGTAAATTTCTTCACACACTGGCATACTTTAAATCATGCAGGACAGAGGAGAAGCAATATATGTATAAATAAAATAATTGTAGCAAGTTACAGAGGGGATAGTACAACGTTTAATAATTAAGAAGCTAACTGATCTTTTTTTAGGTACTTTTATGAGAGTTGAAATTTGATTGTGTAATGAACTCACAAAAGTCACAAACCTGACACACACTTTACATCATCTGAATAGTAAAGAATAATTTACTATTAGTAAATCAGAGCAATAAATTCAGTGCATGTTCAAAGTTCAATTAAATCAAATGCTGTAGTTCAGTATAAATTAGTACTAAACACATTTAGTGTTCTAAATGTTTTTAGCATTGTTTTGTGGTCGCTAGGGTGACTGTAGCATGTTTTTATGCAGTTTTAGGGTGTTTGGTGTGTTTTTACATTTACATTTATTCATTCAGCAGATGCTTTTATCCAAAGCGACTTACAATTTGGGGAATACCTCAAGCGATTCATCATAACGAGGTAAATAGACACAGGAAGTGCTCGTAATACCAAGTTTTTTAACATGTTATTTTGGCTGCAAGAGTATTCTAAGCAGTTACAAGGTTGTTCGTGGTTTTCTGCATGTTACTATACAGTTTCAAGGGTTGTTCCTTACTGGCCGGAGTCTCTGTGGTACTAAAACTAATACTGAGACTAATTTTGTTGAAAAGCACAATTTGATGTTTATTCATAGAAAAAAAAGTCACAAACTTCTGAAACCTTTTTGACTGCAAGGCAACAAGCTACAACTAAGCAGCCCATTTGCACAAGCAAAGAACTGAATTAGTTTGTGGCGTTGAGCCGTGTGAAGCAAACTACATCTGTCTTTGTCAGTGCAGGTGCCGTAAATGTCAATAGCAATTTTCTCTTGCCAATAGCAATTGTGCTGTTAAGTAATTAACATGTTCAGCAAATTACCCAATGATTAGTGCTCTCAGAATCATTAGATTAATTGGATTTAATCGCAGCGCTATAGTGAAGTTCATACATGCAGTGTGTTTTTTAAGTTTAATGCCACATTCACAGCTGAAAGTGCTTTCAGAACGCTTTGCATCCTGGGAAATCTTGCTCTAAGTCAATCCGTATACAAAAGTTTAGATAGCTGCAATGCCAAAACCATACAACACACTTCATTCTCTAAAAGAAGTTGTTCAAAGAGAGATGGTAGGAAAAATAAAAACAAGCACACTAATAAAAAAGGATGAAAGTGGATGCAAATGAAACTGAAAATGACATTGAAAACTGAAAAAAAAAACACCTGAAAATAACCATGATGTGATATATCTGCACTTATGCTGTCATGAAGCCAGCTTCATTAGCTCAAGCCATAACCAAGAACTGTATGCAACAATCGGGTTCAGAAGGTTCAATCGGGTTACAAAATCCAATTCCTTTTCTCCACAGAGAAATTAATTTTAAACAATAATATAGTGTGATTCAATTTCATTTACATAAAATAGCATTAAATAGTCAAATTACCCATCATTCTGAGGAGAGATCCACCAATCAAAAAAAAAGGCACTGTTACTGTGGAAATGAAAATCTCTGCAAAAAAAGCTAAGCATCGTCCACTGCCATACAACATTACGAATTACAAAAAAATCAGTCTCATTAAACTCTCAAACAGCTGACATTTATCTATTTACAATACCTGGGCCTAATAAGATTTTTATTTATTTTTTGTAAAAAAAAACAAAAAGCCAAATCAGCATATTAGAATGATTTCTGACGGATCATGTTACACTAAATACTGTAGTAATGATGCTGAAAATTCAGCTTTGGATCACAGGAATAAATTACATTTTTAGAATACATTAAACAGAAAACAGTTACTTTAACATTTAATAATTGTTCACTTTTTTATTATATTTTTGATCAAACAAATGAAGCTTTAGTCAGCATAAGATACCTCTTTTTAAAAAATAAATGAAAATCTCACTGATCCCAAACTTTTGAATGGTAGAGAATAAAGGGATATTTTGCAAATATATTGTTTTTGTGTACCATGCTTGATTTAATTATGTCATTAACAATGTTTCCGTGCCTCATAAAAGACATTAAATATACAGTCTTGCACCTTTTATCTGATGTAATTGTTTTAACCCTATGGAGAACATGACTGGAGAAACAATTCCAGAATCAAGGCTGCTGAAAAAGTATTTTTTTCATTCGAAGAACTCCACAATTTTGAAATGTGTTGAAACACACACATGATCATAATCGCACATGATTATGACTGAAGCTGATAAAAAAAGCTCATGAGCTTCACAACAAAGATCAACTCCTATGATTTGCAATAAAGAAACGAGCTGAATAAAATACACATAAAAAAGGGCAGAGAGAAGGAGTGATGTGAAGACAACCAAACAGCAGAAAGAGATGGTGTTCGCTTTTCAAGCACAGTCCCAGCATTTACTCCTCTATAGTTTTTACACTCATTACTACGTACAAAATGATTACAGCTACTGTAGATTTGAATATATTTAACTGTGTGTACTGCAGTGCAAACTGATAACGGTTGAATCTCACAATGTCCAGCTCTATATACACAACATACTGTATATAATAGTATATTCTAATTGATACGGTATTCCGCTATTAATATTATTAATTTAGATTATTTTTAATGCATATTATAATTTATATATAATTAATTAAAAATATATATTTTAATATGAATATAATTTACTTTAAGCCAATTTTTCTTTCTTTTTTTTACCTTCAAGACATTCCCCGAATCTCATTATCTTAAATCAATTAAACTGTTTTTTCTTTTGAATTGTAGGAGAAACGTATAGAAGCTTGTTCTGCTACTGAATTACAAATTTTAAAAATTAAGTAGAATTTTTTTTTTACAATTGCAAGGTTACATCTTGCAATTCTGACTTTTTTCTCAGAATTGCGTACTAGCATTTGTAAGTTACAAAGTCAGAACTGTGAGTCTTAAAGAGAGATACTGTAAGAAAATATCAGAATGGAGAGCTTTTTTCCTCAGAATTGGACTTTATGACTCACAATTCTGAGAAAAGAAGTAGGAATTGCTGGATATAAAGTCACAATTCCAAAAAAAAAGTAAGAATTGTGAGATATAAACTTCTAATTGCAAGAAAAAAGTCAGATTTGCAAGTTTATATCTCACAATTCTGACATTATAACTTGCAACTGCAAGTTTATGTCCTGCACTTCTGACTTGTTTTCTCAGAACTGTGCAATATACATTCACAATTGTGAGAAAAAAGGTTTAAATCCCGCAATTCTGACTTTATAACTTACAATCTCACAATTCTCACATTATAACTTGCACTTGCGAGTATATATCACACATATATCATATTTTTCTTTTACTTTTTTAAAAATTCCAATGGCAGAAACAAACTTCAATAGAAAAGACATGTTCTCTGTGAGATTAACCCTATATTCATTGTTTATGCGCACACTGCAGCTTGACCTGCTGAAATATCCACAATAGTTTCTTATGGTTTCTAACTGGTCCAAACTAGTCATTAACTAGTCTAAGATTCTCTAGCTGATAAATCAAGTTTCATTTTAGGGTGAATTGTTCCTGAACGGGAGTGCGACAAACAGAGAGGAGCTGAGACACGGCGTGGAGGAAGACGAGACAAGCAAAGCAGAAGAAAGGACAGACCTGAGTTTGTCCGACCGGGGGAGTCCGTGTCTTCTGGGAGGGGAGGGGGGGTGGGGGGTGAGGGGGTCACATCACAAAAAACGGACAGACAGACAGACAGAGGAGAGGGGTGTGAGAGGAGGTATGCAGAAAAAGGGGCAAAAACACACGGGAGGGAACACATCAACAACACCACACAAAAAATGAGGGAAACACAACACACGACAAGCAGATAAAACCACAAACACAAGTTTCAAGTTCCATGATACAAAGAGAAAAGATCATTAAAGAAGAGGGAAAAGAAAAAGAAATCACAGTTCAGAGGGAAAACACGAAGAGCAGCCAGTCCTGCTTCAAAACAAACCCTGAAACACTAGAGGAATGTTAATAGAACATGCAGACAGGAATGAAGAAAAAAAGACCTGTGGAAAGAAAAGAGGGTAGAAGAGAGAGAAGGAGGACAGTCTCCACAAACCCTGAAGAGAAATAACCTTCATTTGATAAGACCAGGTCCTGACATCAATCAGATGTGTCTTTAGGAACATATGGATGCTAAACACAACACTCACAGATACGCTACAATATCCAAGTAAAATAACAACAACCATTTATTGCACAAAATTATTGGCATACTCCAGTTAATTGTTTAAGGCAGTGCTTTAAAATGTAAAACTGCTGTAACTCATGGTCCTGAGTCGTTTCGTTTTGGGGTCAGTAAGATTTTTTTTTTTAAGGAATTAACACTTTTATTCAGCAAGGGCACATTAAATTGATCAAAACGGACAGTACAGACTTTTATGACCATTTTCCCACAAAAATATGAAGCGGAATCACTATTTTTAACACTGATAATAAAAAATGTTTCTTGAGCAGCAAATCAGCATATTAGAAGAATTTCTGAAGGATCACGTGACACTGAAGACTGATATTGAAAATTCATTTTGCATCACAGGAATAAATAGTTATTTTATAATTAGTTATAATTAAATAGTTATAATAGACAGTTATTTTAAATTGTAATATCATTTCACAATATTACTGCTTTTACTGCATTTTTGATCACATAAATGCAGCCTTGGTGAACAGAGACTTCTTTGAAAAACATTTTAAAAAATCGTAGCAACCCCAAACTTTTGTACGGTATAAAAAAACACAGTCAAAAGCGCCTGACAGCAGTTTCATCATTGGTGGCCACGAGTTCTTCTACCATTACTGACCCTGCTTTAGACACTCTGATAAAAATTAGATATATATAAAAAAATCTGTCACTCTAATTTGACCACTCAAAAAAAATACACATAATTTTTCTTTGCCGCTAAAAGTGGACATTCTGCAGGCACGTGTACCATATATCATTTGCAGTAATGCATAATGCATCACACCATGAATGATGCATGAATCTCTAAATGGCCACAAGTTTTATAAAATTAAAATGTAATAGTCACTTCACATCAGAAATGGTCACATGTCGCTCATTTCGCCTTAAACAATGAACTCTGACTGAAACTGCACTACAAATTGCTGTCACATCCCATTTACTGCAAGCATGCTAAAGCTCTCCAAAGCATGTCTAAACGCACATACCGTAAAGAATATCACAAAAAACACTATAGTTAATATCACTAAGTGACTACAAATGAAAAACAAAAAACAAAACAAATAAAGGTTCTTTATTGCCGTTGATGGTTCCATGAAGAACCTTTAACATCCATGGAAACTTTCCATTGCATAAAAAGTTCTTATAGTGGAAAAAGGTTCTTAAATGTTCTTCACACTAAGAAAATAACGGTTCTTTTAAGAACTGCTCACTGAAAGGTTCTTTGAGGAATCAAAAATGGTTCTTCTATGGCATCACTGCGAAAACCCGCTTTTGGAACCTTTTTTAAGAATGTAGTCAGAACATCATCTCTGAATCACCCACTGGAGAAAGGTGCCCTAATGATCCTTAGATCATTAGATTTAGATCATTTGTTCAATGCCCGTGTAGTATCTTATATAATGGCGCTGGCGTCTAAGGCCACTGTTTTGCACTAATTGGACACCCTTCTCCTCTCCATATTCAAATTCTTTATCTGTGTCTTCACAGAGAACACAATCTGCTGATACGGCTCATTTTTTTCTCAGTTCTTCATTGTTCTCTTGAGCCGTGCTTTGATTCGCCGCAGCATTAATCATGCCACGACTCTGCGTGCATGATCTTGTGTACCCAAGCACATTTCTTATGCATTAATCATCCTCAAGATGATGCCATTCCACACAGACGGCTGCACTGATGGGACATTCATTAGCTGGACCTGATACGGACCCTATTAACCTCCCCAAACACACACACATACGCAACCATCTTATCAGAAAGCTATTCTGGAACAAGATCCTCAGACGCTGTTCTGCTTTGTCACTGATGCTTGTATCACTGTCGTCTCATTTGCATTTAGCTCAGTAATACGTTCAACACAGTAATACATTTGTCTGAAGCTATATTCATCATACGCAGCTCTATAATTTCCATTAGCTTAGTGCACAAAGTGGAGATAATCATCACTATTTAAAAAAACACTGTTAAAATCGTACACATTTTAACTCACACAAAGAGAGCATGTCTACTTATCTGTGACTGGTTAAATGTGAATTGATAGCTAACAGTGTTTCAAAAATTAAACAATAATAATAAAAACTTATTCACAGCAAAAGGAACATAAAATGTACACTAATCTAATGCACATCTCCAGCATTTTTAGAAATATTTTTCACATTTTTAGAAAGAAACATTACCATTTCAGATCAGATTTTTTTTGTAAGAATTTGATACTTATATTCAGCAAGCATGCATTCAATTAAAAAGGACAGCAAAGATTTTTACAATGTTACAAAAAGTTTCAAATATAATTTAATAGAATAGGACATAATATTTTCAAATATTACAATTACATTTTAAAATGCATTAAAACAGAAAAATATAATATTTCAAAATATTACTGTTTTTAATGTATTTTTGATCAAATACAGACTTGGTGAGCTTAAGAAACTAAAAGATTCTTTCAAAGCTGATTTATGACTGCATGTTTATGAATGAACAATATATATACTTGAGCAATTTCAATAGTTATAGATGATCAAAAAACTAAATATAAACAGACTGACTAACCTTAATTCACAATTATAATAAAACAAACTGTGACGCTACTGTTGTGATTCATTCATCTAGAAATATAGATGATGTTTATTTTATAACTAATTGGGTTTTAGATAAACAGCGACAGAAATGATCTGAGATCATGTAATAGCTACCAAACACAGCGTGTTTTCTTTAATGTACCATTTCTAATGAGTTTATCAAAAATACTTGATATTACAATAACAGATTGGTGTGGAAAAATCAAATAATTCAAACAAATAGACAGCAGTGTCAGTCCATGAGCATCTGTACGGAAAACCTTGTTAAAATGTGTGTGTAGATAATAAAGCAAATCAGACTGAAACTGCCGATTTCAGTCAGATCTCGTCAGTTTTGTGTGCAATGAGCATCAAATGGTCTATTGACTTTCACCTTCCTCATTTACTCCACCTGACTGTATGCACTGCACTTATTCATCCAGAGACTTAGAGTTTAAAGCCAGAGCTCAGAGGAAGAGCGGAAAGAGCAGACAGGGTCAAGATCAGAGAGGTCAGAGGTCAAACCTGTCTGAGCAGTGACGTGCGTCTCCTCCTGATGGCCGTTAGACGAGTGACCAGCACTGACCACTGAGCTCTGCTGGTCCTCCCATGTCACCTCTTATCATGCAGGCCATTGACACAGAGACACAGGCAGCGTTAACATACGGCTTGACGTGTGCCAGAGAAACTGAGGGATTGTAATGCCCCCATTTTTGTGCAGGTACAGTGGACAAATATATTTGAACACTTACAGGTAAGTCAGGCTTGAAAATATAAATGTGACATTGAAACAATATTAATTAAGGCTCAAGTATCCAAGAACATGGGGTTTGATATTTTGTGTCTAATACAATGCATTAAGACTGATTAGATATTCAAATACTTTTTCATTTATCAATGTATGTTACTGAAATACAGTATTATTCTTCTGTATTTAGTTTTTGCAAAAAAAGTACATTAAGTTAGCCTTGTAAAATAAATGAAAAGGTTGAAGAGGTATACAGAATAATTCTGGTGATATTTCAGCACTAATGCATTGAACAGCTCCTTTCTACACATGATTGTGCGTCATCTGCTGGTTAAACCATGGAACTGCATGCTACTAATCAATTCGGTCAAAAGAACCACTGATTTACATTTATATCAACATATGAAATTCTATAACATCTAGATTTCACTCTGTAGCATGAGTAAAGAAACATTGTAAAATGACTTTAAACAGAAGTCTTTTAAATAAGATCTGGCTGTATTTAGAGTAGAAGTCACTAGCTATAGTGCACAACATTTATCCAGATACAAGCCAGATCAATTGAATTCAACACAATCTCTCTAAATGTCCCTCATTATTCACAGCAAAACGCATTAACACAATGACAACCCACACAAGAGAGAATATATGAGAGTCATGAAGAGGGAGAGACTGACCTAGAAACAGACAGAGAAAAACCTAGAAACCGACTCATCTATGCAAACAGAAGTCCTTTAGTTTTTGAGTAAAGAAAATACATTTTAAAGATGTAAGGACTGGGTGATAGGTAAAAACTCCGTAAATTAACACAAGGAACAATCATTAAACATTTGTAATTCATATTATGTACCAATATAACAACACATACGGTAGTAATAAATAGCTATATTTAGCTAAACCGCATAACAGAAATGAATCAAACTTAGCCAACTCTAACCCTAAACTCACTTTTTTGTTTTTGGTATGCACTAGAATTGCAAATTAAGATAGAAAATATGGTCAAGTTTGATTTCACATTCAGAATTTAAAATGTAAACACATTGTGATTACTTGATATATTACCAAGCCCTAAAGGTGAGGAAACATCCTCTTAGAGAAGAAGATGAAGAGGAAAATACTGCAAAGCTACACCGCAAACACATGCCTGGAGAGACTTGCCTTTCCTGCCGTTGACCGCTGGGCCGTTCGGCCTCATTTCATAAGCTTTAACACAACAAAAGAGCAATGGAGTAAAAACACTGCAAGAATTCCCACAAATGCACAAAATACAAGTCAGACTTCAAATAAATATTCCTCGACACTCATTTTGAGTGTCATATGAAAAAATGAGAGATGAGAGTACTTCAAACAGCTGATGTAGTGTAAATACCAGTTGGACAGAAAGCAGAGATGGATGCTGGGAAAGTGGCAGACGCACACACACTCCCAACAGACCAGATCTTGTGACAAATACGACGGATGTGGCAGATGGGAGTGGAGGAAGTGCGATCGGTTAGAAACGTATCTGTGTTTGTGTCTACAACTAATTTTTCATTTACAAACCTAAATGAGACGCAAACCTGAAGTTATGTATGAACTGACTACAAAACAGAACTCAGGTCTCATGGGCCAGTTTGGGGTTTTGAGTACCAGATCTCTATAATATACAGTACCATTTGGAGTCAGTTCATACATAATCAGTTAATGTCAGATTTTTTATTTTTTTATTTAAAAAAATGTGCATTATACTTCTATTCATCAAGGATGCAATAAATTAATAAAAGGTGACAGTAAAGACTTTTATAATGTTACAAAATATTTATATTTCAAATAGTTGTTCTTTTAACTTTCTAGCCAGCAATTAATTCTGGAAAAATGTATTACAGTTTTCACAAAAATAATAAACTGCACTGTTTTCGACATTGATGATAAGAAATGTTTCCTGAAATCAAACAATCTATCTATCTATCTATCTATCTATCTATCTATCTAACCTAGCACCCTACACCCTAGCAACTGCCTTGTGTACCCTAGCAACTGCCTAGCAACACCCTAGCAACCACCCTGGGTACCTTAGCAACCGCATAGCAAAACCCTAGCAACTGCCCCAGATACCCTAGCAACTGCTATAGTAACCACCCCAAGTATCCCCGCAACCACCCCAGGTACCTTAGCAACTACATAGCAACACCTTAGCAATGACACGGGTATCCTAGCAGCTGCATTTCTATCTATCTATCTATCTATCTATCTATCTATCTAACCTAGCACCCTACATTCTACACCC
>NW_015552637.1:3495626-3508142 GCF_001515605.1 Sinocyclocheilus anshuiensis
CATAGCAACACCCTAGCAACCGCCCCGGATACCCTAGCAACTGCTCTAGTAACCACCCCAAGTACCCTAGCAACTAACCCAGGTACCTTAGCAACTACATAGCAACACCTTAGCAACGTCACCTGTATCCTATCTATCTATCTATCTATCTATCTATCTATCTATCTATCAGGAGTTTGGCTAGAAACACAAACGTTACAGTCTCTCAATGAGAATTTAACACAAAGTTGCTGTACTGTAAGTCACTAGACAATTCGCTAAAATAAATAGAGTTTTAACAAAACTATAAAAATAAACAGAAAATAATTTAAATACAGCCTTTCAGATTTTTTTGTGAAAAAAAAAAAATCTCACATGTCTCCTTTAGAGTTTTCAAGTTTACACATCTCAGACTGTCTACATTATCTATCCGCACTTATTTTATAGCTCTATACACCTACTACATGTTAAAGATGGTCTTAGCTGCACCTTGTTATATTTCTCCAAAAGAATTAAAGAGAAAACTGATACTAAAATGAGAACTCCATATGAATAACATTTTGCAAAAAACACAATTTGAGCAATAATTCAAAATGATATTAGCAAAATAAAACAGCACATCTGTAAAATCAATCAATGATTGGACAATACAAATACTGTGACTGCTTCTAAAACAACACAAAGGTCACTGGGAAAACAAAAATACATTTTGAAAATCCTTTATCACAACATTACACAATCACTGCTACAGGAAGACAAAGAAAAAAACAAAAACTACCCGTCTACATTCACATTTAAACACGAAGAGTTTGCAATGGACCTGGCTTCATAACCTCTCAGAGAAAGCTCTGATGGAGCATTTGATGTGTCCGAAATAGAGAGGGAATTCAGTGAATCTGACTTCCAAAAAGCTTTAGGATCTAATGTTAATTTTAGACCCGTCTATAGAGGAAATGCCAGTTCAAGACCATTGCAGTTATGTTTAATTCAATCAGAAGCTCCTTCTGACAGATTAAACCTTCACAGACGTGTTACACACCTGGACAAGGCTCAAGTTCTTCATCTCCATCTTCTGAGAGAGGAATGAGAGAGGGAAACATCAGAGCGCACATGCAACTCAACCACGCATGTCATTTACATGATCATGCGTGTCGCCTGCACTCAAATATAACAACAGCACAAACTGTGTCATATTCAGCCAATGGGGTAATGGAACGGAACAATGTTGTGATAATGTATAACAATCCCTAAAAAAAACGACAATAATTCACACTAGAAACACTTTTGACAAGTGAAATGACAAGCTTTGTTGTCTCCTACTTGACACACCAGTTCAACAGTCAATCATCAAGGAGGCTCCGCCCACCCGTGGGGGGAAAACAAAATTTGTTACCATATTTACCCATTAATTCAAATGTAGACAACACTGATTCCAAGAAATTTGGCTATTTTATGAGAAAGAAACTCATAAAATGTTATTTTCCGTGCAGAAATCAAATCAAAATGTGATTAAAAAAAATATATATACATTTATTATTTATTTGGCTTTAAGTCGATGTTGTACATGAAACAGAGATTACTGGAGTAATCTTTTTTTTTTTTTTTTTAAGAAACAAGAAAATACTTTTTCTATTTCAAAATTTCACATTTATTGGATGTGTTATTTATTCATTTATTTATTTATTTGCAACCATTTGTAAAACTGTTGACAACAAATATTTTAGCATACTTTTACTGTATAAGTAAAACTTTATAATAAGTCCCACCAGTAACTGTTAGTTAATTTTTTAACTAACATTAACTGACAATGGAAATACATTTGTTCAAATATTTATTAAGCACATTTAATAAAAAAAAATAAAGTACCTCAGGTCCATTAAATAATATTAAGAGATCCTTTTGATTTTAATAATATATAAGTAAATAAAAAGAGTTAGTTCACCCAAAAATGAAAATTGGCTTGTGTTTTACTCACCCTCGAAACATCCAAGGTGTATATTAACAACAGCACAAACTTTCTTACAAAAACGCATCGATTCTCTACAAAAGGCCTTTGTTCACCCCCCGGAGCCGTGTGAGACACTTTTTTTTTTCTATGGATGGGCGCATTTTAATTAACTGCTTTTGGACGGATGCATGCAACACCCGCTGAGTGCCATGAAACAGCTTGAAAGATCAAAGACAATTTTTAATATAACTCCAACTGGATTCGTCTGAAAGAAGAAAGTCATATACACCTTGGATGCTTCGAGGGTGAGTAAAACACGAGTCAATTTTCATTTTTAGGTGAATTAACCCTTTAACTAAGATGCCTGAGACGTATTTTTCATTTAAGATTCATGTTAACTAAAGTAGTTACCCAATGTTAAAAATTGCATTTTATAATTATAAAAGTATATTTTTATTCTCCAATTCTTATTTCAACAGAAAATACATCAATGCTTTTTAGGCAAGTTTTTCTTTCTAAAAACAGTCAAATTCTTCATGTCCCCAGTTGAAATGAACTGTAACTGGGATATGATGCATTGCTGACTGTAACTATAGCAAAGCACTACATTTGCAGAGTCAGTCATTCTGCAATCCCACCTCTCAGCATGAGCAAGAGCCAACAAAAAAGAAGCTGCACAGAAAAACAGACTTACTTCTTTCCAGCGTCCCTTTTGGAGGCAGTTGTGGGAGCTGTCGTCCTCTCCTGCTGTTCACAGGGGTCCCGGTAGGGCTGGTCTGAACCGATCCTCCACGAGGATGCGCCCTAGTAGACAAAAAAAATAATCCCCATTATTATGGTTGTTATGTGCATGCTACCCTGAACACTGACAGTGACAGCGCTAGCAAGAAACTGCTAATCAACACAAAGCAGCATAATAGGACATTAAACAAAAAGGCATAAAGAGATTTCAGAGTTGGTCTATGAAGAATCAGCAAATGAAAATATGTAACAATACATTATAAATAAATAGGGTTAAAAAGCATGTGCTGAAAAGGAGTGGTTTAGTCAGTCATATATATGATATTTCACATATACATGTGCTGTAATATCATGCACATCCATTTGAATGATGCTGAGGATTAAAATAACAGTAAACAAACATCATGATTTTCCATCAGCATTTTGTATGAACTAAAACAAAATGATTTCATAATCACATAGTACTATATATACGGTAAGCGAATTAATAAATATGATTTTTGTCTGTTTTAAACATCACTGTCTTAATAGTCAAATCCTCAAAATACAAGATATGCAGTATAATAATATATAATGAATTAATAATAAGATTAACACTATTCAAAATATTAAGGCAGGTAAGGTTTTTTAAAGAAGCCTCTTATGCTCATCAAGGCCGGATTTATTTGATAAAAAATACAGTAAAAACAGTAATATTATGAAATATTTTTACAATAACTGTTTTTCATTTAAACATATTTTAAAATGTAATTTATTCCTGTGATCAAAGCTGAATTTTCAGCAGTACTCCAGTCTTCAGTGTCACATGATCCTTCAGAAATCAAATACGTTGATTTTCTGCTCATCGTTGCTGAATAGAAAGTTCAAAAGAACAGCATTTATTTAAAACAAAAATCTTTAGTAACACTATAAATATCACTTTTTTATCAATTGAATGTGTCCTTGCCGAGTAAAAGTATTAATTTCTTTCTAAAAAAAAAAAAAAAAGCCTACAATTTTCAACAATATATATTTTTTATTTTATTTTGTCTTTTTAATAAAAACACTTTTAATAAAAACTAAACTGATTCTGTAATGACTTTTTTTTCTGTAATGAAAACCAGCATCTGATATAATATATTTGGTCTGCCATTTTATTCCAAACGTTATAATTAGTCTAGTATATGTAGGCTTATGCTTTAGTTTAACAACTTACAACAATGCTCAAATATTCAGTAGAATGTACATTTACTACATTTGACAAAATGCTTGATGCTTTGGCACATGAAGGTGACTCTTCCACAGTGATGCTGCAAGAGAAGTGTGCGTTTTTCTCTGCCATCACCAAAAACAAACAAAACATTAGGATTCCAGACAAAAAGAACCAAATGGGGGAAAAACGAATGAGTTAAACATCACAATATAGGGATAACAACCAATGGAGATTCCACACCACTCACTGAAAGTATAACTGGTGTGTTTTGCTATCAAACAAATCATTGAAAAGAAATGAACAGTATCTGGTGCATCTACAGAGATGAGATGGAGCAGATACAACAGCACTGCTGCAGAGAGGACAACACATAAAGAAAATCAAAGGGCCGGTCGGTTGGTTGGATGCAGGGAGTCTTTGTTAGCACATGAAGGATGTTTTGTTTGATTAGTCAGGTCTGTTTTGCGGGGTGAGCGGCTGCTTTGTTCTGGGTCACCTCGATAAGGCAGGGGAGGGTGGAGCTGAGTGTCCTGACGGCAGGGAGGGCATCGATGATCTCATGTGGGGGCCGTCGGGCGGCCGCTCCGTGGAGCGAGAGCGGCTGTACATGGGCCGCTCCAGTGCGGACCGCTGGTCTGCAGAACGGGACCTGTGGTGATACTCGTGCCTGTCTGGCGCTCCGTAATTCCTGGAGAAACGTGGTTGGGGGAAACAGGGCGATGTTTAGTGTGGGTGAGGTCGGTTGAGTCTCAGAACGCCGCATGGCATTCTGGGAAAGCACTGAGAGGAGAGACTCTAACAGCTCATGATAAAGTTGTGTCGTCTTTGGCACTTGGATGCAACCAATATATGAGTCTAACCCCATGGTTCTGTACAGTGATATACGACGCGATTTAATAAGACTGAAGGATACATTATAAAAGCATAATTAAATTCAGATTAGGACAATGAAATCCAAAATCACAAATTTTACAGCACTCAGATCACAGATGCATACAAATATACAAGAAATAGATTAAACAAATTAATTAATTATTATTAAAAACTGTGGAAGGAAAGATTACTCTCAGATTATTCCCACATTTTTACAGAAGGAAAAATCCCATCCATTTTATTCAGAGAGAAAAAGATTTTCACAGATAATGTAAAATATCACACAGGATTTCTGCAGGTTTTATGAAAGTAAATGTAAGACTTTTTAAGATGTTTTTAAGGCCAAGTAAAAAACATTTAAGGAAGAAATTGAATGGAGCACAATATGACAATAATGAAATGCAGAGCACAAATTTCCAAATATGTTCTTCATCAGTATTTTTGTCTCGTTTCCCGTGCAAATGTTTGAAGATTCTTAAATCAAGTGGCATTTACTTAAGAAGCAAAATTACATAAAATGAGAAGTCTGCCTTAATTTGTGGAAGGAAAAAATAAGGATTTTTAGGAAACTTAAAGACCTGCAGAAACCTTGCTTTCAGGACAGTCCTCCTTATCACTTACTGATGGTTTTGTTTGTTTTAAATCCCTATGGAGAAAATGAATGGGAAACCAACACTGCTTAAAACATTTGGCACAGTATAACATACTAAAACACAAGACGACACAAAAAGATGTGTAGTGTCTGAAAAGTTGTCCAGCATCAAAACACTAATTTATTAATAATACATTGAGATAAATAAAGTGACACTGTAAAAAAAGGCTGTTAAACACAAAAAAATATATGTAAAAAATGAATAAAAATATTTCTTAAAAAGGAAAATTTTTATAGAAAATAATATCTGTAAAATAATATTTATATTTAAATGATAGACAGATTGAACAGTTAAAAAAATACTGAAAAATGAAATAAACAAAATATACACAAAACGAAAGATCAGGGAATGGGTTTAGGACATGAAAAGCTGCACAAGCTCTCATTTTAATTTAATATTATTAGCATTACAGTATTTTAAGCCCATAATTTTGTATTGTAATATTTTGAAAGGTCAAAGAATAACAGCCAAAATCAGCTGGTAACTTTAATTATAAAAGAAAAAAAAAACAATCATGCTAAAGGCACAAAATGTGCTACTATTTGTTGAGGAAATAGAAAACGTGAACGTGGTCACAGTATACTTTAAAATTACTTTGTTTAAGAGCACGTGTTAGCCATTTACCACTGTAACCAACAATAAAGCGACATCTTCACTGTTTTGCTTGTTTTGGGACAAAATGTTCCTTGGTGTAGGCAGGGACGGATTAACGCACGGGCCTACCGTGCAACTGCCAAGGGCACTAAACCAGAGGGGGGCCCAGTCGAAATACTGCTCCTCCAGGAACGCGATTTCAATCGTGCCCCCTCAGGATTTTAAGCAAAGTGGATTTTGAATGCAGCTTCCAAAGTTAATATTATTAGCATTACAGTATTTTAAGCACATAATTTTGTATTGTAATATTTTGAAAGGTCAAAGAATATCAGCCAAAATCAGCTGGTAACTTTAATTATAAAAGAAAAAAAAACAATCATGCTAAAGGCACAAAATGTGCTACTATTTGTTGAGGAAATAGAAAACGTGAACGTGGTCACAGTATACTTTAAAATTACTTTGTTTAAGAGCACGTGTTAGCCATTTACCACTGTAACCAACAATAAAGCGACATCTTCACTGTTTTGCTTGTTTTGGGACAAAATGTTCCTTGGTGTAGGCAGGGACGGATTAACGCACGGGCCTACCGTGCAACTGCCAAGGGCACTAAACCAGAGGGGGGCCCAGTCGAAATACTGCTCCTCCAGGAACGCGATTTCAATCGTGCCCCCTCAGGATTTTAAGCAAAGTGGATTTTGAATGCAGCTTCCAAAGACCAAAAATGTTTATATTTGATACGATTAGAACGTTCAGTGCAGCTCAGAATCAGCTGCCAAATTCAAATGTGCGTTCGTGCTTTGGCTGGCACTGAGCCAGACGCTTTTTTACAGTGCTGAGCATTATAACCAATCACACAGGATTCTGTTGAGCTTATGAATGCAATGGCCAATCAGAGGCATTCAGATGAGTCATCACTGAAAAGCCTGTGTTTTGTTCAGTGCGAGCGCTCGCTGACTGAATGCTGCTCTCTGGCGAATTCTCTCATCATAAACAAAGTGCAGATGTGTGCACGATGTAAGTAAGATATTCATTTCACAGTATAAACAGCTTCAGTGATTATAATGGGAGTTGTTGAGAGTGCTTGAACTCTGTCTAGACTGAAGTTAATATTCTTTGATAATGCAAATATTCTTTGCTCTCTTTATGTACAATGAAAGTGTTATAATTACTAACTTACAATGTTTTTATAAAATTTACGTTAAATACAAAGTCAGTCGTATTAAAAATATTCTATGACATGACACCCATATCTAGTACAAGTTAAAAGACGGGTTTTATGCATAGGCTAGTTAATAGATTACACTAATATTAGGCTACTTTCCCCATAGCCCATTATAGATAAACTAACATGATCTATAAATGTGCAAAATGCATTTACTTATATTTGAGAATCGTGATATTTTATGATATAGTTAACAAGTTTGGGAAAATTTTGAATAAAAAAGGAACCAAATTTTCAACCGAGGGGGGCCTTTAATCGGTCCGTGCCCAGGGCACCACTGTGTCATAATCCGTCCCTTGGTGTAGGAAAATTTATGCTTTAAACATGGACAAACTACAGTAGTCAACATTTGAAGTGGATCAAAACCTTTCTTCAAAGTTGTCCTAAAACCAAAACAATACTACTGTATTTACAAACAGGTTAAGAAAAATAAACTTAATTAAAAATATATTCAATAAGCAAAAACATGAGCCAAGATGAGGGCTGTGCTAAAGACATGGGTTTTTTTGGTAGTGAAATTGGCCCAGCTCATGACAGGGCAGCAGGGATGCTCTCGGTGTTGGATATCATCCCATATAATGTCTTCATCCTGAAACAAAAAGGCTGTCGACATTTTAGACAGGCCATAAATGGCTGACCCCAATAGACTGCAGCACTGGTACCCCTCCATGTCACTGTACGCCTCTATGATGGGCCATCCTAGCAGGCCGCGGTAACCTGACCACCACCCGCTGATTGATGGAACACACACTATTGCCACGGCTGCCAAAAAGACACAGATATTTGGAACTGACCACATAAACCATCAGAGTGTGCATTACACACACCCTCAACTTCATCAGGGTTTAAAGGAATAATTCACACAAAAATGAAAATTCATTCACAGGCCAACCAAGATGAAGATAAGTTTGTTTCAGAACAGATTTGGAGAAATGTAACATTGTATCACTTGCTCACCAATGGATCCTCTGCAGTGAATGGGTGCCGTGAATGCAGGTTTTCAACAAAATAGTATCAAACTGGTTTTATCTTATCATGTCATGATTATAAATGTATTGCACTGAAAACCTGGATTCGTTCAAGTTCAGAGGAAGTTTGGGTTTGAAAAACACTGATGTGTTAGTGGAGGCTCTCAGCAGGGAGGTTAATGGGGACGGACGTTGGCAGCAATGGCTCTACCTGAGTTCCTCCAGCTGACTGTCATGAGGCTGACTGTGTCGGGTTCGAGGTAAGGTGAGAAAATGACTGCAGGCAGATGGAGAGAATAGACGTGGATTTTCAAAAGAGAGATGAAGAGATTTGAGGGAAGAGAGAGGATCACGTTTTCGGTGAAACTGATGATTATGATGGGATGAACCCAAACTTTTCACGTGGAAGAAATGTGGTTACTGTTCAATGACAACAACACTCACACTTCTAGCTGTATCAAGAACAAAGATCATTTTAAACGAGTGTTATGATAATCCCAATAAAGGGCCCTAGAAAACAGGATTTCCTTGCACTTTATTAAAACCAAGCTGTGCAATCAATCAGATAGATAGATAGATAGATAGATAGATAGATAAACAGACAATAAATAACAATAAATGAAAGAAAGAAAGAAAGAAAGAAAGAAAGAAAGAAAGAAAGAACGAACGAAAGAAAGAAAGAACGAACGAAAGAAAGAACATTACATTATAGGTGGACTTCAGGATTAAAAATATTACAAAATATAGGACCCTGCGCACAGCATAAATCTTTTTAAAAAATCTAAAAAATAAAAAATAAAGTTTCAAAACTTGCTTGCTTATTAGGAGCCCTAAATAAATCTTCAACAAACAAACAAACAAACATAAATATAAATAAATAATATTAGTAATAACACCAAACAGCTGATAAATACATCACAATAATCCACAAATAATCCACACCACGCCAGTCCCACAATTTTAACAACATGTGAAGGTAAAAGCTGCATATTTTTATAACAAATCCATCATTAAGGCATTTTAACTTTGAGCTGTCACTTCTGGACAAAATATCCATAATCCATAATAATGCTTCCTCCAGTGAAAAAGTCCATCCTCTGTTGTTCAAAATCCACTGAAATATTTGTTTAATGTTATGTTTTATGAACTAACTTGGACTGTTTTCACTTGATCTGTGCATATTTCTCTCCTGCTTCAGACGAAACAACTTTTTCGCTAGAGAAAAGCAATATTACTAATAGAGGACTCGTATTTTAGATAGAAGCAACTGTTTGAAGTTAAAAACGTCCTAATGATGGATTTGTTTCTTACAAACACGCAGCTTTTCACTTCACAAGCTGTTAATTGACGGACTGGAGTGGTGTGGATTACTTGTGAATTATTGTGATGTTTTTATTAGCTTTTTTGGTGCAATCAATCAGATAGATAGATAGATAGATAGATAGATAGATAAACAGACAATAAATAACAATAAATGAAAGAAAGAAAGAAAGAAAGAAAGAAAGAAAGAAAGAAAGAACGAACGAAAGAAAGAAAGAACGAAAGAACGAAAGAAAGAACATTACATTATAGGTGGACTTCAGGATTAAAAATATTACAAAATATAGGACCCTGCGCACAGCATAAATCTTTTTAAAAAATCTAAAAAATAAAAAATAAAGTTTCAAAACTTGCTTGCTTATTAGGAGCCCTAAATAAATCTTCAACAAACAAACAAACAAACATAAATATAAATAAATAATATTAGTAATAACAACAATAAACAAACAAACAAACTTGCCTAAAATTACAAGATTTCAAGGTGAAAAACCACCACAAAATGTAAAAGAATAAAAATAATAATGGCAATGCTTGCTGGCTTACTAAAAAACAAAAAAACAAAAAAAAAAAACTACCTAAATAACCTTTTACTAAACATAAATATATCGAATATAGATACGGCTTTGTGACTCGGATGCATGATCATTGTTGTTGATTCAGTGATACAAACACACTGTTGTTACACTAGATCTTGTGTACTGTTGGGTTCTTGAATCAGATGTTAATGATAAACCAAAACTCTTAAACTGTGATTCTGATGTTTACGAACAGAAAAGGTTCAGACAACAGAAGAGAGATCTGTCTTACCTCTGAGAAGGGGGCATGCTGGGAGACCGTGAACGTGCTCGGTTGATGTCAGCTGACCGAGAGCAGTGATTGGACGATAAGACCTGCTCAGGCACAGAGAGGGTGGAGCTCTGGAGGTCCCTGCCGTTTCTATAGTCTGTAACGAAGCAAAGGGAAAGAATTAATGAACAATTGTGCACTAATTTTTACTACATGTGTACTTCATTTTGAGCAACTAATGCAAAACTGTTAAACCCTTTACTGATAGCAATTTAAACACGCTTTAATAAAGTCCTGCAAGCAAAAATGTTTAATCATACTAGATTATCTATTTAACACCATGTGTTTTTTCCCAATAACTGGGTCTTAAATGGCTGTAAAACTTGCTTTTTAAAGCCAATATGTTATAGTCATGAATGAACTTAACTCCCATTAAATCAGAAAACAGCTTTCACAACCAAAACCAGAATAATCATTACCCAGCATTCAGTGTGGCCACGCTAAGGTCAGTGCCTCGCATGATTACAAAAGACTGATGTTCAACTGACTGTATCGCACATTAAAACAAGCCGAACAAAGGTGGAACAATGTATCAAAGAGAAGTTCAAGGAGGGAATTTCTGCCTTTATGATGGCTTATTATTTACTTTTTATTATGATCTAAGAGCTGATTCTAATAGAGCTTGATGTTTTCATGTTGCTAATGGAATATGTACCAACCACAAATGTTTGATAAAATAGTCAATTTTAAACTATTTTCTCAGTTTTAAATTATATATATATATATATATATATATATATATAATATTTGTGTCTTAATGTATAATTAATAGAGGACTCGTATTTTAGATAGAAGCAACTGTTTGAAGTTAAAAACGTCCTAATGATGGATTTGTTTCTTACAAACACGCAGCTTTTCACTTCACAAGCTGTTAATTGACGGACTGGAGTGGTGTGGATTACTTGTGAATTATTGTGATGTTTTTATTAGCTTTTTTGGACTCTCATTCTGACGGCACCCATTCACTGCAGAGGATCCATTGGTCAGCAAGTGATGTAATGAAAAGAAACAAACTCCTCTACATCTTAGATCATCTGAGACGAAGTACATTTTCAGCAAATCTTAATTTTTGGGTGAACTATTCCTTGATCACACAACATATCTTTGTTAAAGTGTTTTATCCAAAGAAAAATAATTTTTAAAAAATCCAGATCAATGTACATTATAGTGAATAACACATGCTGAACAACTTTTCACACAAAACACCAAGTTAGAGACAACACAAACAAAGCGAAACTATGATCCCATTATTAAGCTCGATTTAGTGAAGTACTGTATTTATAAATTCCATTTTACATAATTTCTCAGTTTGTTAAAACAAAGCATGAGCTAGCTGTAAAAATAAGTGCTCAGTTTCTTTATGATGACCTAATGAGAGAATGACAATGAGGCTTTAGGAATGAGTTAAAGGCATACAGTATCTCACCATTCTTACAAAGACAGAAGCTTGTTAGGTTTAATGGTGAATATATTTTCCAACTCTTTTTGGAAAATGTATACATTTGCAGGGACTGTGTACATTAGGACAGAGGGGTGCTCTTAATTCAGCTTGTTTTGTTTGTTTATCTTTACAGCAAATGTTTCCTAGCTTTTCAGTCATTCAACCTTGTGTCGACATTAAAGAGTCACTGGTGACCTGTTGATTCGATGTGCACAAAGCAATTTTTTCACACATTAAAAAAAGTTTAGTTTCAAAAAAAAAAGTCTAAAAAATTGTTTTTAAATATTTGCAATTAAAATTCATTTAATAATGAAAATTAATGATTAAAATAAAATTATTTATATTATTAACATCCAGCAGTAATACTACTACTACTAATAATAATAATACATTAATTTAATAATAATAATGTTTCACATTTTTAACAAATTATTTCTGAAATAATGTTTTTTTTATTTTTGTGCTTTAAGCTATAATAATTTATTTTCAATTACAGACATAATTCATTCAATACAGAAAAGTAGTGATTAAAACAAAGTATTAGCATTTAAAATATTGAAATAAATCCGTGAGGAGTGCTATTTTTATGACGCATGACGTATGAAAAAAATAAGTTGTGGAATAAATTAATAATCACAAGTGAAAAAAGTGGGGGAAAATCGGAATTTTCGTAGTGGCATTGGCAAACCAAAATTATTTGATTTTGCATGATGCTGCATCCACAATATGTCAAATAACA
>NW_015552637.1:3508310-3509016 GCF_001515605.1 Sinocyclocheilus anshuiensis
TGTCTTAATGTATAATGGATACTTTTGATAAAAATTATCATAAAATATAAAATTATTATTAAAATTATAAAATTATACCCATAACTAGACATCTTGAAAGGTAGCATAATGATACACTAACATTAAAAATGTCTTTGAAATAAGTCTATTGTGCTTATCAAGGCTGCATGTATTTAATCAATGTAAAATCAAATGTTACAATTTAAAATAACAGTTTTTTACTTTAATATATTTTAAAATATAATTTATTCCTGTGAAGCATTGCTGAATTTCCAGCATCATTACTACAGTCTTCAGTGTTACATGAAATCATTCTAATATGCTGATTTGCTCCTCAAGAAACAAAAATTATTATTAACAATGTCGAAAACAGTTGTGCTGCTTAATATGTTTTTGTGGAAATCATGACACATTTTTCAGGACTCTTTGATAAACAGAAAGTTCAAAAGAACATTTTGATCAATTTACTGAATAAAAGTATTAACTAATTTAAAAAAATATATATACTGACCCCAAACGTTGGTGTTAACAAATTTTTGCATCGCCTAAAATGTTGTCTAACCAGGCGCTAGCATTTGGAACAGAGCTACAGTATCTGTTGCAGCAGGGGCGTAACCATCATTTTTGAAGTGAGGGGGACAGAAATGTTAAAAATAAATAAATACAAATCCAGGGTCGGCGCCAGAGCGCACAAAGTGAGGGGGCA
>NW_015552637.1:3509631-3511881 GCF_001515605.1 Sinocyclocheilus anshuiensis
AAACATTTCGCTTTTAATCTGTGTATTTAACAGCCTGGGAAACCTTCCCAGGGCAGTACCTTGCCTCACCGACTAAAATCAGGGCGCCCACTACGGAGACGGCACCAGAGGTGAGGGGGCACAGTGACCGAGGTGGCCGGGCCGGG
The DNA here is from genome assembly GCF_001515605.1 of Sinocyclocheilus anshuiensis. NCBI lineage: Eukaryota > Metazoa > Chordata > Actinopteri > Cypriniformes > Cyprinidae > Sinocyclocheilus > Sinocyclocheilus anshuiensis. The sequence continues at coordinate 3,509,778 of NW_015552637.1, forward strand.
CCCCCTCAGCCCCCCCCGTGGCGCCGACGCTGTACAAATCCCTGACTTTTGTCTAATTGACAGGCTTTGTTTTTTCTTATCTCTTTTAAATGGCTAAGAAATCAAATACACTGCTAGACAATAACCAATAATTTGTATTCCATAATATGTTTTTCCTATATTTTTCTAATTACAATTTTATGATTGGTTTATACAAACACATAATAAGGCAGAATAGTTTATATACTGTGATAATTGTTATGTCAATTATCACTGCATTATTCATATACTTCATTTATTTATTACCTGGAAATTACTTGAAATTAAATCTTTTCGCTGCAGCGATAGCGGGATGCCTTTGCCCATATTAGGGATTTCCCTCCTGCTCATCAAAAGTTATTACATCTATGAGGCCGTTTTAGACTTTCTGAGCAAGAGCGCCCTCAGGCTTCGAGTATGAATGAAACATACACTGCATGAGGGTGTTTAGCACTCCGTAATGTTCACATCGTCTCATTTTGGATATGAATAAATATGAATAAATGTATATGAAAAAATATTCCATACATACTATCTTGCTTCATTGCGTTTAAATCTAGATTTTTTCACACTGGCCATGCTTTCTACTTCTACATGAACACACTTGCCCGGAAAACGTGCGGTGGATGAATGTATTGCAGTACAAGTAACATTGGTTTGGTCTCTCACACACATACTGTAGTGTCTGAACGTGACCTCGGCGTGCTCCAGCGCAGAGACTGCATCAGCACCGGTGCATCATGCTGCAATAAATGAACGGCTGCTAGACACACGGGCCAGAAAACAACAACAGCAGCACAGAGCGCATGAAGGGAAAGCAGCGATCTATAATTCCTCTGAATGTTAATCATCTCCTCCCGGCGGAAAGCACTGCATCAGCACTTTACAACCGGCCCAGAGACGGAGCCAAAATCAATGAGAGAGAGAGAGACTGAGGGAGGGTTTCCCTCTATCACAAAGAAGAGCACGACTGGAATTTTAAAAAGGGTGCGTGGATGTGTGTGTGTTTAGGCTTTCCCTTCCCGTCTGAGATGCCCGTATAGATGAACATTTTAGCACCAGTATTAGGCTGATGAGTGGTGAAGATATCTATAACATACTACCATACTTCATACTGTGCACAGCAGGGCATTATTGAGTTTATGAGAAATATGTGTCCCATATTTTGATTTAATCAACTTAGGTGCAAAAAGTTAAGACATTTAAACACAAAAGTGGATTAAAAATGCAAAAAAGACATGATAATGAGATGATAATTGGACACAATGCGACTACATTTTTGTTGTTATAAATTGCTAAATATTTTTTTAAAGTATACAGTATATATATTGTGTGGTACAGAGTACGCAGTATCTTCTTATATTTTTAAAAAGTATATAATGTGCAGTGTTATTTTAGTATTATTTATATACTATTGTAGCATTTATTCGTATCAAAATGTTCAAATTTTATTTTTTACAAAAAATTAATTTTCATTTTGTAATTTTATGTGCTTTGTCATTTTTATTTGTTTTTGTTTTTATTATTATTATTATTATTATTTTAATATGTCTATTTAGCTTTAATTTATCTTTAAGTTTTAGTCATTTTTGTACTTGAACTTATTTTATTTTAGTTAGCCGCCATGGAAACAATTTTTTGCTTCTAATATTCATTTTTTTCATTTTATTTTAGCTTTACTTTTGGTTAACAATAACAACACTGTATGCATTATGCAATGCAAAACATTTCAAACAATGGTATGCTACATATGCAGTAGCATAGATGCGATATACAGTTTATACTATACTAATACACTAATGCATAAAACAATACAAAAAAGCAAAAAACAACAAAAAAAAAACGGCAAAACACATTTACATTAAGCCTAAAACACAGCATAATGAAGTGCAAAAATATAGGTAAAACACCTATACATACAGAAAATTTCTTCATAATACAGTACATTGTGCCTTATTTTTTACAGATTTATTTATAGTGTGTATATATATATATATACAGTGGGTACGGAAAGTATTCAGACCCCCTTCAATTTTTCACTCTTTGTTATATTGCAGCCATTTGCTAAAATCATTTAAGTTAATTT
>NW_015552637.1:3512131-3517688 GCF_001515605.1 Sinocyclocheilus anshuiensis
TAAAAATAATTATATTTTTTTTTTTTTTTTTTTTTTCCACATTACCCCATCACATTGCATACTTCCAGTCATCATCATTTGGAAATAACCATGGTTCTGAGATGTTTGTTTTCAAAGGCAAAGAGTGACTTTATACTGAACACATTTAGCAGTTAACGTCTTCACCACCTCTGTCAGACGGTGTCATTTTCACCGTGTTCCTGCTAACATCTTACCTGATAGGACGCCAACACCATCCTCACAGTCATAGTCTGAGAACTCACTGTCGCTGATCCTCTGAGACCCTACAGCAGAAAAACAGACACACAGAGAGACAAGTGTTAGAGCGGTCTGTAGCTAGACGGGATCATGTGATGTAGCATTCTATGGTTTCTGCACTATAAACATATTTATATAATAGCTCTGTTCCAAAATCTCATGAGCTTTCTATCTACAGCCTACACAAATACAAAATATGTCAATTAATTGATCAATAAATAAATAAATGTTTCCCCTTCAAGTATTGGTTAATATTCCTATTTAAACTTTTATTTAAATTATTTAATTAAACAGAACAATTTTTATCAGCTCTTTTCAGGAAATGAATGAAATATAATGAATGAATGAATGAAAAATAATATTTATAGTTGACATTAGTTGTCATTATAATTGTCACAATCTCAATGTTACCCTTTTTAAACTCTTTTTTTAAATATGTTTTTATATTTTCTGTTTTCATTTTAAATATTTGATCTTATTAGATTTTTTCATTTTCAGTATACTTCAAATTATTTCAGCTATTTGCCAAGGCAACATTTCTAATTTTCATTCCATTTTTTTTTTTTTATTCAAAGTTTTTCCATCTAATATTTGTGACCCTGGAGCACAAAACCAGTCTTAAGTCGCTGGGGTATATTTGTAGCAATAACCAAAAATACATTGTATGGGTCAAAATTATAGATTTTTCTTTTATGCCAAAAATCATTAGGATATTAAGTAAAGATCATGTTACATGAAGATATTTTGTAAATTTCCTACTGTAAATATATCAAAACTTAATTTTTGATTAGTAATATGCATTGCTAAGAACTTCATTTGGACAACTTTAAAGGCAATTTTTGCACCCTCAGATTCCAGATTTTCAAATAGTTGTATCTCGGCCAAATGTTGTCCTATCCTAACAAACCATACATCAATGGAAAGCTTATCTATTCAGATGATGTATAAATCTACATTTCGAAAAATTGACCCTTATGACTGATTTTGTGGTCCACGGTCACATTTATTTTTTTATTTCACATCAGCTTTATTTCAATGAGCTAAAATTTGATTTAATAGTTTTGTTTTTTTATGTCTTAAAAAACAACACTGGTAAAATATTCCTGATGCCCTAAATCGCTGTCTAGGTAGGCAGCTCACTACGTTTTGGAACATAACTGCTTAACCACAACTGACAAACTGCTGTTCATTCATCTTCCTCTGTGACGCTCATAAAAAGTGCAAAAGTGCACTCGAAATGCCTGTCTATTTCAGACTACTCACAGATAACCGAACATGTCAGTCAGACATCTCTCTCTCTTCCAAATCCACAAAACAAGAACGAGGCAGACTGAGCTTTGTATTACGTGAGAAAATGGATCTTCTTCTCCCTTCGCTTCAGTCACGAGGAACAAACCGAGCTGAACGGCGTCCCTCAGCCCACAGCGCTGACGTCTGCCGAGTTTGACACTCTGAAGCGGCCGCTCCATCACTCAGTTCCGATCAAGAATGAAAGCTAATCTACCGAGCGGCGTTCACACAACTACAGCCAGAACGGACACCCAAGCCTGCACTCGCCCACCAAACAGACCCTTGCGCTTTAATGGCGATGACAAGCCAGCAATAAACCTGCTCTCATTTCGTTCGCCTGTCCTCTTTTCTCCTTCAGCTCTCTGGTCTATAAATCAGTCTCTTTAAATCACTAAATCAAACACTCGTACACCGAAGTGTCAAAAGAGATTCACAAACTTATAAAGGATCACTTGATGTTTTCTTGCGACCTGTCTTACTGATTTGTTAGGATTACATATATAAGAGTTCTCTTATGGAGTGCAATGCATCAATGTCAGAAGCTTAAAGTAAGTGCAAAATCTGCATTATTAATAACCACCCATCATCCAGTTGAACCAGTTCATATGTTAAATCTTTGTAAGGGATGTCTTTATAATATCCTAATTATGTCGGAGCATATTAAAAAAGATGGCTCTTTAGTGACACTTTTCAAAACGATTAGCTAACTGCTGTCAGTGAAGAGAAAATTACTGGAGTGAACATGATTTGTGAGGATTTTTCTTTGCTTCTGTCTCTTTGAATGCTTACAAAACAGGTGCTGCAACTACAAAACCACACAGCAACCAAAAACCAAGAAAACTCACTCTTAAAAGAGAAGAAACTAAACTAATTCAAAGGCATTTCACACAAAGGCGGGATATTAGATATTATATTATTTATTGCAGCTATGCAGAATTAGTAACTACAAAGGGAGGGAAAACGACTAATTAGGACTGGGTTGTATGATGGCATTTATCGCAGAATGATAGAAAAATGTAGTGTTTTCTTCTTTACCATTTATACAGCAGAATATATATTTGCACGAAAAATGTTGACAAAAGGAGTGATTAAAGAAATATGTTTTTACGGTCTGATGTGCCTGTGTATGCATATATGCATTTGTGAGATAACGTTTAAAAAAAAGGAAATAGTCACATTGAGATATAATTTTGTATTTCTGATGTATGAATAAAAAGTTGCTGTTAAGAGAAATAAAGTTGCAATTATGAGAAGAAAATAGCTAATGTTAATCATTTGTAATCCTGTGTTCACTACAGTGTATATGAAGAGATCGGACTGATCTGCAACAAAGAGGGAAAAACAGCAGCACTGGGGAGACTCAGAGGGCACTATGGGAAAAAGTGGCAGTGTGGGGACATGGTCCACTTCGGTCAGTGTTTGTTTCGTTTTTGACGGGAGTGAGAGGGACAACAGGGTGGATCCAGTATAAAAACACACAGGATCAGCCTGAGCATGCAGCGGTCATTACCTGAGCTGTACACAAATGGGCCTTTGGCTGCAGAAATAACCAGGTCAAGATAGAAAACAATGAATGCAGGACACAAACGCTCAAACCAACAGCTGTAGTGTTTCAGATTTCAGCTCAGATGACTGAGTGCTTATGAATGTGTGTGGTCTTGGGCCCGAAACATACAGTACTCTATGAAAGCATGAAACACAAGCTGTTCCACGGTTTTGGCTACTGGAGTTCAAATCACAGATACTTTAACATTTTTGCCTAAATCTTGTCATACAATTTCCAAGGAAGAATCGCAAAACTAATCACATGGTCTTTAAGAAAACTAGAGAAAATTTTTTTAAAATGAGTAAGGGAATAGTTCACCCAAAATCTGTCCTTTTCAATTGATTTTTGATACTTTCAAAATCTTTATATTTGCTAAAAATTCAGCTTCTTCATCGGAACAGATATGGAAAAATTTAGCATTACATTACTTGCTAACCAGAGGATCCTCTGCAGTGAATGGGTGCCGTCACCCAGCTGATAATAATATCACAATAATCCACAAGTAATCCACACCACCAATGGTTTAAAGTTAAAATACCTTTATGGTGGACTTGTTTGGCTTTTGGGTCTGTTTATTGTGAGTGATTTTTGTTGTACAATTTATATTGGTGTCATGCTGTACCTGTATGTTATTTTTTAGAGTTTTAATTATCTCTGTGCAGCACTTTGGTCCATTCTTCTGGTTTTGAATGTGCTGTATAAATAAATGTTGAGTTGAATCTTTTATTATAAACATGTAGTTTTTCACTTTACAAGACGTTAATTGATGGACTGGAGTGGTGTGGATTATTGTGATGTTTTTATCAGCTGTTTGGACTCTCATTCTGACGGCACCCATTCACTGCAGAGGATCCATTGGTGAGCAAGTGATGTAATGCTAAATTTCCCCAAATCCGTTCTGATGAACAAATGAACTTAGATCTTGGATGGCCTGAAGGTGAGTAAATTTAAGTAAATCACTTTTTAATAGTCAAATCACATCAGGAATATATTGTGAATATTCAGTATATTGCCAAAATAACATATCCAGGTTAATAAAAGACATTTGAAGGTAATCCTATGAAGCATTAGTGCTTGCATACAACTGTAGAGTACATTAATGGAGCAAGACTTTAGAAAAGATGCTTAGAAACTGTTTTGTGACAGGAAAACCCACATTCTGCAGTACAAGCAGTTATTGTTATATACAAAAATGCTAAATAGTTATATACGAGCAGTACATTTACCTGAGATTTTCTGTCATATGTTTCTGCTTTGTGTGCATAAAAGATGTGAGCGAGAGAGACAGAGACAGAGGAAGAAAGAGAGAGACATACTCTGCAGTCTGCGTGTGGGACTGTCTCCATGCAGCGCTCGTCTCTGAAGGCAGGGGGAGCTCTTGGGCAGGGGTACCGATGAGACGTCATGTGTTTGTAGCTTATACCAGTGCGGCTCATCGTCCAGCAGCGCTGATTCCAGCTCTATGAGGATCTACACACAAACATTTGTTTCACATTCAAATGCATGACAACATGTCACTGAACCTCTAAATTTGAGATTTTGAATGTGACACTGCGTGATTTAACAGCTAACTACAACAATAACACAATATGCATTAGAAATATTTTAATTTTGATACAAATAATGATTAGTATTACTATTGTCATTATTTATGCAAACTATATTGTGATCTAAACTGTCACTAGTTAGATCTATTATTGTAGCAAGATCAATTTTAGATTTATCTGCCACTAAATAGCACGCAAATACAAAAAAAGTGATCAACTGGTAGAAGAAGCCTGAACTACTGAATATTTCACACCATGATTCATCTTGTCCTCACCTCTCCCAAGAACTCACTCTCCTCCTCTCGCACCCGGGCCTGGTCCCACAGCGAGATCTCCAGCATGCGTTCCCTGAACTCCCGCCGGTGGACGGGGGAATACATAAAGGTCTGGTTCCATTTGGGCTCTAGTGATTTCTTTACTGTTTTTGTTCTTCTTTTGCTTTTGTCACTGGAGAAACAATGATTCAAACTGTTTTTATTTACCATCATGGTAAAAGAACCCTGGAACAAACACTGAACTCAACAAGCTGAAGAATGCCATGGGAATATGGGAATGTTAAGTGAGACATGTAAGATCTACTCATAGGCTGCTTTCAGAAAGCAATACTAGCATAGTGCTCCAATTTTGTATTAAAATGTTTATCTTGGCAGTTGAATCATATTGAGAGTAAAAAAAAAAAGTTTCAAAATTTTCGAATTGCATTGTGGGACATAACATCCCACAGGGTTATTATTGTTAATTATTTTTAAAAAAATTATTAACTGAAATATTACTGAAATGAAATAAATAGAAATGTTGCCTTGGAATATAACAAAACATTTAAATTGAAGCTCAAGCACTAAAGTTATTAACTGGAAATAAATGCAAACTAACACCAAAACTGAAATAAAAATAAATTAAACCTAAAAAATAAAAC
>NW_015552637.1:3518732-3519090 GCF_001515605.1 Sinocyclocheilus anshuiensis
CTAGAACTAACAAAAATAAAAAAAAAAACAAATACATTAAAAATTTTTAAAAATTACAAAATATATATATATATATATATATACAGTAAAATTTTCATTATGAAAACTGAAAATATACAAATAAAACATTCAAATTATTAATAACAAGTGTAATAATATATAAATAATACTACAATTACATTGGTATTTCAGTGTATATTGTATACTGCACATTTTTGCCAAAAAGGTCATACTGTGCACAATATACATATTACATACAGCTAAAATAGTGTGACTAAGGTGTGCCATTCTGAACACAGCCATATTGAACTGTTTGATGGAAAGACTATGCTTTTTTTTTTTTTTTGTCTTGGACAGT
>NW_015552637.1:3519182-3521329 GCF_001515605.1 Sinocyclocheilus anshuiensis
TGTTTGACCTGCAGGGGGACAAACATCAGAGCCTGCTTGAGATGAAGAGGGACTTGTGTTCTCAGGCTTCACATCATCGGCTGCTTCATTTAAACACATTAAGAAAAGAGAGTTTGATAAGCATTGTATCGTAGTATTGCACATGCTAAGATGCGTGACAGGCCAAGCTTGGTTCTCAGACAAGTATGGACATGACAGAAAAATACTTAGAAGTCAAACCACGTGATGGAGATTTACCGCTGATTACAGAACCGGCTTTTCTGACAAGATGCGCGTTAAATATCGCATGCGATTTATCGTGCAGCCCTATCAAACACACACAGAAACAACACAAACATAACAAATAAAATGCTAGATCTTCTAAGCCAGAGCCCATACTTGCTTGTAGTAATAGGAAAAGAACTCTTTCTATAAAGTAAATGCCTACAAATGTCTCAGGCCGCAGAATAACACATGCAATGAAGGACGTTCCATACTTTATGTAAAAAAGAAAACAAGGCAATGTGTTACAAGGAGGGCTAGGTCAAACAAATTGTACCATTACAAAATCCCCAACAGAATCAGAGGTTGCTGTGCATTAAGGACAATAATGTTGCCCAAAATAGAACATCTGCAATATTGCTGAGGGAAATGTGAAGAGCTGTAGGCACAATGCTGACATTAACACTGCATTTGGTTTTTGATTTTTGCTACAAACAACCTTAAAATCATTCACATCTTGTTTCCTCAGGTACAAGTGGTTACAGTTTGCTTATTTCACACATCTCTGTACTTAGGAAAAGAAATAAAACAGGGACTGTTAAAGGTGCTGTGAAATTATATAAGACATTTTGCAACTGAAATAGCCCTTTATCCAACTCCACTCTCCAAAAACATGTCAGCCAGCTTGATGGCAAAATGATTGACAGGCAGAGAGACTTTCTGATTGGCTAGATTTCTGACAGGCTAAAAAAAAAGTTTTTTTTTCCTTTTCGCTGTCACAGAGACATGTATGCATTCTTAGGACACCTATTTTAGTGATATTTATCACTTAGCAGTGATATTTTATGCATACAATAACTTACAGTACCTTTAACATATCCTTAACTGCAACATGAAACTACCAGCAGTGTTAGTACCCAACAAAAATGTTTTTAGCATTAGTATAATTACAAATGTGAAATACAGTTTTTGAATCAGTCAGCAAATGAATGAATCTCCAAAACAATTAAGTACTCTGAATCACTTCTTTCTAAACGGTATGGATGAGTATCAGGATTCAATGCAGTTTCATGTTACATGGAAAAATAATCAAATTTTATGTCCCGACAAACTCTGCATCACTAAAACATTTAAAGAGACACAGTACTCCTCTGTCCAGGCAAACGCCACAGGTGAACGTCTCACAGGGTTAGAGGTGTTACGTCATTGCTCCACGTCTGCCAACACTCGGGTGTCTCTTCAAATATTTTTGTGCTAATTCATTGCATGCATATGATTTATGCCTTACAATCAGATAAACTACGCTTAAAACAGCAACAACAATGAATAGGTAAAGAAGTCTTCGAATGCTCAAACTGAGATAATAAACAATTGGAAATGCAGTCATTTTTCTACTGTGCGTTATCCAATGAATTAAAGCAATAGAAGAGAAGTGTATTTAGTAGACAGCAACAATTACCTGAACTTTAGGGTTAAAAGGCTCAATTCTTCTACTAAGGCTTTGGCTCTGGGTAAGTAAAGTGAATGAAAAACAACAATGAAGAGAAATGCAATAAAACTGAAACCTGAAATAACAATACCAGTTGTTAATGCAACACTAAGAAAGCCGAAAGGAGATTCAATCTAAAGACAATTGGCTATAGAACATACTGCACTGGACCATTTTGATTTCTTTTAGTATTTTCACTAGAATGCAATTAACTGCAATCTCTTCCTCAGAGATTAGGAAATTAGTGATGAGCTTCAATGCTCAAGACTCTGATATACTTTTAAATCTAAGGATTGAATATTTCCTGTGCATTGTCTAGAGCAGAGTTTCCCAAAGTGCGGCCCACAGCCCTCTAATTTGGTTCTTGAGATTCATGAAAAAAAATTGCATTGTTTTAAAGGGGTCATATGATGCGATTTAAATTTTTCCTTTCTCTTTGGAGTGTTACAAGCTCTTG
>NW_015552637.1:3521369-3530129 GCF_001515605.1 Sinocyclocheilus anshuiensis
CCATCACACGCTTGAGGTATTCGGCCAATCATAACGCACTGGATAGCTGGCCAATCACAGCACACCTCGTTTTCAGACCGATGAGCTTTGTAAAAATCAACGCGTTTCAGAAAGGCGGGGCATAGAGGAGAAACAATAATGTACAGTATGTGGAAAATAATGTGTTTTTTTAACCTTAAGCCACATAAACACATTTCATTACACCAAATACACAAAATAATGTTCTTTTTAACAACATTATATTACCCCTTTAAAAGACAGACATGTCATGTCTTTTCTTCTAAAAAGACTCAATGGGCATCTCTTCATGGGAAACATGGCTGTTTACATTGAATCTCCTGCTCAGCAAAATACAAAGTAACAAGATTTTTATTTAACACACAAACAAACACATACACACCATATAGTGTTAGAAATGATCAAATTTGGTGAGATACAGAACAAGAATATCAGAAAAAAAAATTTTTAAATTAATATAAATAATACACCCAAAACCCAAAACAACCCATCCTGCTATTCATCCATGCATCTAACTGTCGGTTCATTTGTCTAACTGTCAACCCAAAACTACCCATCCATCCATCCATCTATCCTCTATCAATCTCTTCATCTATCATTAGCCACCCTGCTTTCTAGATATCGGTATCAGCCACCGGAAAATCCCATTTTGGTCAACCATTCGTGGAATTCATTGATTTTTTTCATCCAAACAGTACTACCTAGGGAATAACCCACACTTCATTTGTTTCGCTTAAATCAACCAGCTTGTGCACTTTACACCAGAGTTTGTCATGTTCTACAAGCAGCCAGGGTATTTTTACACACACACAATGGGCTGCATGAGGCCTGACTGTAACCTGATCAGGTTTGAGGAGACTACGGCAGTCTCTATTTGCTTCATCTCTATTTAAAGCCATTTAGATGAAATGAAATGGAAAAGTTGGGGAATTTCATCTTTTTTTAACCCTTTTTGCTTCTTGATGAAGATAGGAAGTTTTGTTAATGTTAGTACACCAAATTAAAGCACAAATTATATGTGTAAGCAATGCTTTATCTATGTATTTTGTGAATGATGGAAATGTGGTTTTGTTCCACAAGCCTGAAAACCTCTAGTTTTCGGCAAACTTTATTGCTACTCTTCATCCAAATACATACTGACCTATATTTTACAGCTGCAATCAAACTTGTTTTAATTCAGAACACTTTCTATCCCCTGCACAGGATGTGTTTACTTACTGTAAGCTGTCCCGATAAGTACTGAGGGGCATCCCGCAGCACTCCGGGGCTCATGGGAGACGTGACGGATATGGAGGGGCGCTCCATCTTCTGAGACTCAAATGAACTCGAACCTTAGAAGAGATTTAGCGTAAAGTAGAAAAACTCAAAATTAATAAGAGATTTTGTCAAAGAGCTGCTGAAATGGCTCATTAAATGTCTCATAGAATTTCATCGTTTATACACACTAGACTGAGAAAAAATGTACTCACTGGACTCCAGGTGTGCGTGTGTGCTTTCTGGTATCCTGGGGATATCGCTGCAATGACAGTGGCACAGAGAAATCAATGACATGTGCTTTAATGACCCTGAGCACCGCATTAGTCTTGATGTGAAGTTTGTGGCAGCAGCCCAAATTCACAATCTAAAGAGAGTTCACTTGGTCATACGCTCTTTACAATTAGGAGGCTAAACTGAGGGCAGCAGTTTTGTTTGCTTGTTCATCTGAGCCAGCAGGTACTCTAAAGTGTCATATCAGACCTTTTTTCCCCCTGAGGCCCACTATTAATGTTATGAACCCAAAAAAAAACAAAAAACATTGCATGACTTTGCTGTTATTCATCAGAAGCCAGATGTCAAGTTTGCAATTATATTTCATATTTTCTTTTCAATTAAAAAGGAAGTTTTGAGTTTGTCTGAAAATATCAAGGAAAATTGAATTTTTCATGACATGGTACCTTCAATTCTATGTAACTATATTGTAAGGAGGTGAAAAACATCTAGCGTACTGCAAAAATAGACTATTATAATAAAAAATTTAAGGCAGAGGGATCACAAGGCTCATAAGCATGTTAGTGTTATGATTAAAACCAATATTAATCATAAAATGTTCACATGAAATTACAACACAAATAAGAACAACAGAAAATGTAACGATGTTGGTTCAAATTAGACGTAATAAATTTAATTGACAATTCTTTTAATACTTTGAGGACTTGAGACTAATGTGAGTCTTATTGACCATTAAATTATTTTATTTTTTTTTGCAAATCAGCACTGCACAATTGTTTCTGTGTGCAGCAAACGAGGAAGATGCAAAGAAAAAATATGCTGTCTATAATATGTTGTGTAGGCATTTCTTGTGTGATGAAAATTAGATCTTTAATTTCTTCTTTAACAGTATCAGCATAATCTTCTATATTAGAGACATGTTGTATTCACAGAAACTGAATATTTGTAAATGTAATTTCTGTTAATTTCATGTTACACTGAAGAACATTGTAGAGGACGCCGTACCCAATGGGTCGTGAGACCACTAGTTCCACCTGAGGCTCTGGCTTTGATTCTAATATGATATTGTAAACTTCTTTAAATGTGGCTCCTTGTAACTGTCGGCCGTTCCACTCAAGGACTTGGTCACCTATGAAACAAGAAAATCACTTACAACTCTGTTATCAAACACTCAAGTAACAAACTGTCAGACTAATATGAGTCCACCATTTAAAAATTTGGGGTAATTATGTTTTCTTTTAAAAAAAAGATTTTAAACTGATCAAAAGTGACAATAAAGTGGCATTAAAAAGTTTACGTTGTTACAAAAAAAAAACAAAAAAAACTCCAAACCGCTGAATGGTAGTATATGAAATACTGAAACATAGCATGTACCTGGTCTGAGATGCCCAACTGTATCCGCTAAACTCCCTTTCCTTACTTTGGTGATTAACGCACAAAGTCTTCCGGACTCTGTCATCTTTCCTCCAACCACCTGTAAAAGACACATTTTGTTGTGATACTAGAGTTCGGAAAGAATAATCGGTTTCAAAATAAACTGCACAAGTTTACACTGAACAATAAAAAGTGAGACTTTCGAGGGTGTGTATGTTATTTCTGTCCGTGCTTTTGAAAGAACCGACTGTTGGAAAAGGCCTGGAGGTCTGTTCCATAAACCACGTGACCAATCGTTCTGTGAGCATCATACAAATCAAATCCTCACTAATGGCAGCCCAATGCAAACATATAAAGAAGATTACAAGCTGCCTCCTGGATAAAGATGGCTTTACATGAGTGGAATGGAGCCGAGGGTGATTGTGAGTGTGTGTGTGTGTGTGTTTGACAAACTGCTGCTGGTAAAGGATATAATGCACACGGTAGCACTGAGCTGACACACAGTCAGCCATTCAGAAAGTTTGTTATCAGTAACGATTCTCTGTTTCTCTCCACTCCGCTGAACAATCCATGTAAGTGCTTTAACAACAAATACAAGCTTTGTATTTCTGCTTTTTTTACCCCTGGAAGTGCACAGCTCTGTTTACTTCCACTGTAAGAGCTTTACTGTAACCTTGTTTTGTTTTTTTTGCTCTTTTAATGTCAACAATAAATTACTATTAAACTTTAGACTTTCTCAATGCACATTTGTTAAAAGTAATATGCATTCACTCTTAAAAATAAAGGTTCTTTATTGGCATTGATGGTTCTGTGAAGAACCTTTAACATTCAAAGAACCTTGATTGCGCAATAGGTTCTTTATAATGGAAAAAGATTATTCAGATTCTTCATACTAAGAAAAAAATGATAAACTTTTCACTGAAAGGTTCTTTGGGGAACCAAAAAAAAAAACCTTTTGGAACCTTAAGATTAATTTTAATGTTAATTGAATATTTTTGACCTTATTTTATCAGTGCTCATTATTGCAAGTAATAAAATGTTTGTTCATAATTTATCATTTGTTTTATAACTTAATCCACTTTTAAAATGAACAGTCCAACTCTACAATTGTTTTGTTCAGTATCCTGTTTTACTCAGATTACTGAAGTAAAATGGGTTATGAACATGCTTCACATTAACATAAATATCAACTTAACTTTTATGATTTTAACCCTTTAAAGTCCATGGCCATGTTTAATTTCTCTAGAAGACCCACAATGGATATTTCTGCTTTTTAAAACTGGTAGGAAATTATTTTTTTCTGTAGTATTCAACATAAATGTTCTCGACAGAGTTTGTATTAAAGGAATAGTTAATGGGAAAAAAAAGGGTAAAAAAAAAAAAATGTACCTACCCAGATGTAGATGAGTCTGTTTCTTCACTGGAACAGATTTGGAGAATATCATAATATTTGCTTGGAGCTGCTTTGGGCTGTTTTTGCATGTAAACGGTGCTTGATTTGTGCATATTTCTGTCCTGATTCAGATGAGGCAAATTTTTCACTGGAGAAAGCAATATTACAGATAGAGGGCTTGTATTTTAACTTTTTTTTTTTTACAATCACGCAAGATGGTAATTGATGGACTGGAGTGGAGTGGATTACTTGTGGGTTAATGTGATGTTTTTATCAGCTGTTTCTGACGGCACCCACTCACTGCAGAGGATCCACTGGTGGTCAAGGTGATGTAATGCTACATTTCTCTAAATCTGTTCCAATGAAGAAACAAGCTCATCTACATCTTTGCAAATTTCAGTAAATTTTCATTTTTGGGTGAACTATACTAAAGCAGGAATGCATTACTGCCATTACTTAACTACACAACCACATGTGAAATCAAAATCACATAAAGATCATGCCCACACAGGAAGGCGGAGCGACTCACTTTCAGTCCCAGAAGAGCTCCAGAGTCGCGGGGAACGCTGCCGTCCTTCATGCGCTTGTTGAGCAGGATCCTGCCGATGAGTCGATCTCCATCTTTGGAGGGCTGCCATGTGACCGGGTGCTGTCAGGTCAAAAGCACAACAAACATCATTCCAGAACACACAGAAAGCTGCCAGTGCTGGTGCGGGGAAGGCTGAGATGAACTTCATCTGATTTATCGCACAAACTCTGTTGTGATTGCAGGTGTTTCATGGGAGCAAGCCACACGTCTGGGACAAATCAAATAATATTTCTTAGAGGCTTAAGGGATTAGCTCACCCCAAAATAAAAATTCTGTCATCATTTACTCATGTCGTTTCAAACCTGCATGATTTCCTGTTTTCCGTGAATGTGTCTTCAAATGTATGTTTTGCAATTTAAAATAGTTAAATGTGTTTAAATTCAATGAATGTCTGTATTATAATAATGCTCAAGTTCAAAAATAAAATAGGAAACAGATTTATAGGAGTGATCTGGGTTCAATATAAAGTTAAGCTATACGGACAAGACAACATCTACAGAAAATAATTTTGAATCGTCCCTCAGTTGGTAAAAACATACCAAAATGCTTACAGTAGAAAAAAATATAATGGAGGTCTATGGGGCAAGGCATTCCAGATGGCTTAAAAGCAAAATTGTGAATTGCATTCTTGCTAAAGTGCTTATATTCATTATTTCGTACAAATTGGCTGTTTTCTGAGCTATATAGTTGTCTAAATTGTCCTTTTATTGGTGAGATGACATTTCTACATGAATGAAGTTCTGCTACATGTTATTGCCGTTATTCCTGTGGACACAGTTTGCGTCATGTAAAAATCACACAAAATCCTTAATCGTTGAACAAATACTGCTAAAATGGTTTAATATTGTAATGCAAAAAAACTGAACGACTTTCACATTGCAATCACTTTACATATATAATGTTTAAAGTGGTTATACTTTATAAGCAGTGATGGTATAATGCCTTGCCCCATAAATTTCCATTTCCCATCATGTGTCACTTTACATATATAATGTTTAAAGTGGTTATACTTTATAAGCAGTAATGGTATAATGCCTTGCCCCATAAATTTCCATTTCCCATCATGTGGAAGTCATTTATACTTACTGTAGCAGTCACAAGTTTGGGGTCATTTTTTAATGTTTTTGTTTCTTATGCATACCAAGGCTGCATTTATTAGAAATTAACTGCACTGAAAAAAAAATAAATAATTTGAAACAATTTTTACCCAGATATTGATAGCAAATTTCACAAATAATTACAAAAAAAAAAAAAAACAGCAAGTAACACACTGAATTAAATGTGGAAATTTAAGTAAAAGGACTGAAGTGGTATTTTCTTATAAATTATACTTTATTAGTCTTTATTTGCAAATTTGAAAAATCATTTTTCACAGTGTTTTCTGTATCAATATATATAAAAATGTATTTATTCCTATGATGACAAAGCTGAATTTTCAGCATCATTACTCCAGTGTCAATGTTCCTTCAGAAATCATTCTAATATGCCGATATTTGTTTTGCTCAAGAAACATGTTTTATTATTATCAATGTTGACATCTGCTGTGCAATATCTCAGTTTTTATGGTTTTTTCAGGAGTCTTCGGAAAAGTTAAAGAACAGTGTTTATTTGAAATAGAAATCTTGAAAGATTATAAATGTCCTAACTGTCACTTTTGATCAATTTAATGCATCCTTGGTGAATAAAAGTATACATTTCTTTAAAATATAAAAAAATTTTTATGTTAGTGCATTTTTACAAAATGGCCAAAATTAGGTTAGGACAGCTTAACATGTACTGAATCCAGAGCATTCATAAATGCTTCGTAAATATAATTTTTTGGCTCTAGGTGGTGTAGAGTTTGTGTGATCTTGAGGGAGTGACATGCACCCATCACATGCAGAGAAAAGCCCCCCATGGCGACAGATTCCGCTTCCATCACCACAGCCGAACCCCAGCACCACATCCAGCAAACACAAGCCCCAATAATGGAAGAAGAAACAGATGATGTTCAAACTGAAAGTGAGGAGAACAGCATGGAAAGGCTCACGAACACAAACAGTGGAAACCAGTGACCCATAACATAGAGAGCAAAGGAATATGACAGTGGAAAGGGAAAAAAGAAAAACAAACTTCGTGGCAAAACAAATCCTGGCTGGCCGTCTCTGAGTGAGTGAGCGTGTGTTTCGGAGCGAGTCTACTGGAGCGTGAGCGTGTGGGAGAAGGGGGGAAGGAGTGAGGATTCTAACCAGTGAGGGGGTCTGGGGCCCGGGGCCCTACCGCAGCAATAAGACACGAGGCTGAGAGGGCATGCAGCTGACGGGGGAACCCACATTCTCTAAGTGCCATGACAAAACACACAGTCACATGGTGGAGTGATTCGCTGCTATGTCGACTACGGCAGCTGCGGCTAAGAAGCAAATGATAACAGAGCAAGCAAGAGGCTCCCCAGCTACTGCCACAGAAGAACAGAAATTTAAAACTCAGGAAAACTTTTTTAAAACTTAGAAAAAGGGATAGTTCAATCAAAATTGTTCATGATGTTCTGAACCCATATAACTTTTTCCACGGAACACAAACAGAGAATGTCCATGCAACTCTTTTCCATATGATGAAAGCATATTTTGACACCAACGAAGCTGAACACCATTAGTTCCTGTGAGTCACATGACTAAACGTGATGTGCAAGATTACTTATTAACTGCAAATTAAAAGTAAGAGATTCAAAGGAAGACAAATGTGAATGCAACTTAAATTTCAGTCCGTTTCTCAAAGAAATCAACACTACCGTTTAAAAGTTTGGGTCGTTTTTTCAGTGTTTCTGAAAGATGTCTCTTATTCTCACCAAGACTGCATTTATTTGATCAAAAATAGAGTGAAATTAGTAATATTATGAAATATTATTACAATTTAAAATAGTTGTTATCCATTTTAATATATTTTAAAATGTAATTTATTCCTGTGATGCAAAGCTGAATTTTCAGCATCATTACACTTCTTAATATTTTTGTGGAAACCATTATACATTTTTTTTTTCAGAATTCTTTAATAAAAAAGGTTCAAAAAGTTCAAAAGAAATTAAAATCTTTTGTAACATTCTAAAAGTCTTTACTGTCACTTTTAGTCAATTAAACGAGCTCTTGCTGAATAAAAGTATTAATAGAAAAAAAAAAAATGTAGTGACCTCAAACTTTTGAATGGTAGTGCAGTTTCAGAAGATCTGAAATATTGCATAAAAGTCAGACAATCATTTTCTTTTTCGGAGCTTGACAGCTCTTGGTCACTGTCTGCTTTTATTTTATGGAAAATAGCAGCTTGGGCATCTTCAAAATATCACTTTTTGCACTTCACGGAGAAAAAAAGAAAGTCAAACAGGTTTGGAACTACACAGAATTTTCTTTTTTTTGGGTGAACTATCCCTGTAACATTCAAAAAGAAAATCTGACCTAATATTAGCGACATCAAAACAAAGACCATGTGAAAATGGAACAAAATGAAGTAAATGAAAAGTTCCCAACAAAACAAGATCAAATGAAATCAAAGCAATGCAGGCTAGAGAGGTACCAGTACCTTCTCACTATGGCTATGCTCCTCGTTTAGGGTAGTGCTACTGCATGTATCAACCCCCGAGTCTTTAACCTGGGGTTCACACCACTCAGCATCTTCTTCCAAAGAGTGGCCCCCAAAGCGCACCATTTTCTTTTGGCCCTCAGATAAGGTGTGTGACTGCTCAAAAGTTTGTCTTTTTCCCCTTTGACTGTCCCCTACAGACATGGGATAAAAACAGAAAGAAAAAAAAACATGCAGAAGTGAAAATAAATCAAAAGAACCATGAAATGACAAAGAGTGACAGAGAGAGAGAGAGAGAGAGAGAGAGAGAGAGAGAGAGAGAGAGAGAGAGAGAGAGACAGAGGGAGAA
>NW_015552637.1:3530195-3534631 GCF_001515605.1 Sinocyclocheilus anshuiensis
GAAAGAAAAGAGAGAGAGAGAGAGAGAGAGAGAGAGAGACAGAGAGAGAAGAGCCAGAAAGAGAGAGAAAGAGGTGAGACATTAGGCTCCACATGTCTCACCAAAGACATGGAGGAAGCATCGCTGCTATGCCACGTTGTATGATCCCACCAGTGGCCATCCAAATCTCCTGCGAGTGCCACACACACACACACACACACACACACACACACACACAATCGCAGCACACACACATACAGCAGAAGTAGTTTGTGAGGACAAAGAAAACATAGACATGTGGGGAAAAGAGACACTAAATTCACTCAGTCATAATGTTAAACGCATTAGTCGCACTCATACTTACACTCACGCTTACTGTACATTTATTGTTACACTCATAGCCGTATTTATGCAACTTAACTATGACAATTCAGGCAAGGAACAAGAAAACCAACGACTTGCCCCTGCTAACTGCAACAAAACTACAGAAGAGGTCAAACATTTGCACTGCTCAAAGAAACTTGGCTGAAGTTGCTATCTTCTACGTCTGACTAATAAGATCTGAAAAGATCTTGGGACTGGGCTGTAATACGCTTAATTTGAAGGAAAACACACACACACAATGCTCGAGCAGCCTGACTTGGCTTCAGTTTAAAATGCAGTCGGTGCAAACTCCGAACTGCGTTCCTGTGTTTGGAGAGATATAACATCATCTGGTATATGACCAGTGTTGGGGAGTAACTAGTTACATGTAACGGAATTACGTAATTTAATTACAAAATAAAAGTAATTGTAATCAGTTACAGTTACTAAGAAAAACTTTGTAATTAAATTACAGTTACTTATGAAAATGTTAAGGATTACAAAGGGGGTTACATCTGATTTTTTACATCAGATTTTTTCCCGCACACTCCCACATACAGATTTAATTGAGTTCTTTCATAAATTGAAACACCAATGTTTCAGAAGTTTGTAACATGCTTATCCGATAGGGTTTATGTATATGCTTTATTTTTTTTTAAGGTTAACTGTTTAACTTTTTTTCTAAGCCATTGTTAGATTCCAGTGTTTCCTGTCATAGCTATGCAAAGATTTGATTTCAAAAACAGTATCATAGCGACTAAATGGAGTCACTGGAAATGGCATCATCAAATATGACGTCAACCGATATGACATCATAATCAGATATAAAACCATTAAATATAGCACAGTGCTTGATCAGATCAAATATGACGTTGTCCGAATATAACATCACATATGGCTTGATTAGATACAGCATACATCTAAATGTAACAACAGATATATTATCAACAGTGCTATTTTAGTAGCTTAGAAAACATTATAGTTTTTATTTTTATTTGGATATTTTATCTTTTATTTTTATATTTTCTGTTTTCATTTTTAGTCATTTTGTTATGTGCTTTTGTCATTTTATTAGTTAGTGTGTTTATTGTATTTTTGTAGTTATTGTATTTTATTTCAGTTGGTCATTTATTATATTATATTATAATAATATTATATCACTTTTTATATATTATTATATAATAATTACGCCAAAAAAATGTCATAAATGCTGTCAAAATTTGTATTTTTACTGGTTTGTAATTTTCAGTGCATAAATCTTGTGATTTCCAACAAAACCTCATCTATGCTAGCCAGTTTCATAATTTTAACTAGAAGACATGTTTAAAGAGTTGACAAGCAGAACATGCAATCACATTTCACAAAAAAACAAAAAAATTAAACTAGGTCCTTATTGTTGAGCCCTGTAAATCTGAATAATGATGGGTAATATATTGATGCACATCTCTCTTTAATTACCACTCAGACCTAGTAAGAGTCTGCTAAGAACACAGAGTACTGAAACATGAATGTAACCCTGACCGACTCCTTCAAACCTTTTCTCTTGTTCTGTCTGCACATCTGCTGATCGATAGAGAGAAGAACAAAGAGAAAGAACACTACACTAAATCACACGAGGGTCTCCCGCTGCACGTCAACGTTTTTACAAAGCTTTAATGCAGGCCATCCCATTTCATGGAGATACAGGGTGTTTCTGCTGACAGTTTAAAGAGCAGAAGACATAAATCAAATGCATAGCTGACAATAATTATATCTGTAATGTGTCATAGGGGAAAGCTCCACCCCAAATGTTTTGTCCATTACATAATTCGCCATGAATCGTATGAGGTTTTACGGCTGCTTTGAGAGCAGGTCTGAATGCAGAGCGAGCCGAGAGCCAATCACAGTGTCTTATCCCGAGCCGAAAACAGGCCTGCAGCCAAGCGGATGCCATGGTAACCTGCTTTCACCTCATTACGTCTGATCCTCAGACAGGCAGAAGGCAAAACAAATAACGTCAAATCCTGCAATCCGGAAGACTGAAATATAAACTGTCTGCTAGTCTGCTTTAACAAAACAAAGAAGAACAACCAGTTCAAGTTGATCTGTTCCAGTGTCCAAAGACATCAGATGTCAAAAGTGATATGCAAGTTTTTGCTGTATTTAAAGAAGCGTTTTTTTTCCAATGTTAAAATTCTTTCCTACCTAGTTTAATATACAATATTGGAAGGTTGCATCATTGTGGCACTTTCCAAACCCAGCTCTCACTGCCTCTGAATATGCGTACTTCCATACTATATTGTAGAGTATGCAAAAACAGTGCATCAAATGAGATGTCTGAATAAGCAATGATGATAAAAATGTACACTACTGTACAAAGTGTGTTGTTCAAAAGGGGTCAAAAGGTCATTTTTAAAAGGCGGCTCTTTTGCTCACCAAGGCTGCATTATTATCATTATTTTTTAAATTACAGTAAAATCCGTAATATTGTGAAATATTATTACAATATTACAACAGCTGTATTCTAGTTTAATATTTTTTTATATATATAATTTATTCCTGTGATGGCAAAGCTGAATTTTCTCCAGTCTTCACTGTCACATGATCTTTCAGAAATCTTTCTAACAGGCTGATTTGCTGCGCAAGAAACATTTCTTATTTTTATCAGTGTTGAAAACAGTTGTGCTGCTTATTATTTTTGTAGAAACAGTGACAATTTTTTTTACAGGATTCTTTGATGATTAGAAAGTTCAAAAAGACAGCATTTAATTGAAATAGAAATCTGTTGTAACATTATAAATGTCTTTACTGTAAATTTACTGCATCCTTGCTAAATAAAAGTATACATTTAAAAAAAAACTAAAAAACTTTTGAACAGTAGTGTATTTTTACATGAGTTCAGTGGAGACCAGTAGAAATGAGATAAGCCTTAGAAAACGTGAAAAATTTTGAAATAATCAATAATAATTCACATCAGTTAGGCCTAGTCCAGTTTGCTTCACGCCAAATTCTAAACCACTAACAAAAACAAAATTACTCTGTCCATCTGCTATTGGTCAGACAGACAGGTAGCTCCGCCTCAAATTTACACCATTGGCTGATCCACTGTTGCTATGCCTGGCCAATCAAACAAACAAAAGAAATGTTTTGAAAGCAGCACTCTTTACACTTTTTCAGGGAAATCAGCCTACTTGCAGTTGTTTGAACTAGCACATTAAACTGAGATAGAAGAGAGTATTTTTTTATCATTACAAAACATTACAAAAAATAAATAAATACACACACCATAACTGTGTGTATTTAAATCAGCTGAACTAATATTACAATGATGAAATCCAGTAGAATGACTGATTATCTGGTTGTAATCATGCAGAAACGCTATATCCCTGTGCCGTATCTCCACTGCGCTCGGCTCTCATGTGCGATAAAGCTGACGGGAAAGGCAGTCTTATCTGGCCTGATGTGCTCTCCCCTCCTCTCTAAAACCCACCTGACCTTCAGAGAAAGCGTTACTCCTCTCCTCTGGTTATAAGTGTGGCTGTGAAACCTGGAAAAGCGGAACATCAATAATGTAGAGCTGTACGCTGGGTTTTGTCCTCGGGATGCTTATATAAGTGGCTCGGGCAGTTGTTCTCACTGCAGTTCTCCATCCCGCCTCCATCATCCAGACTCAATCACGCAACTTCAAAACTCATAATCTAATATGCAAATCTTGCCTTTTTGGATACATTACACCAAGCTTGTCACAATGTATTTTTGCCCACAATCCTGAACAAAAATAGTTGAATGGATATAAAAACTGCATCACTATATGAAAGAAAACTGCCAAACAAAAGGCACATATACATTAAAGTGCATTTGATTTGCTTGTAAAAAAAAAAAAAAAAAGAGAGAGAGAAATTGTATTTTTCAAATGCAAAGTAAAGGCTATTTTGGACCAATAGGATTTTGTGCATTTTATGTTATTTTCTGGACAGCTAAGCACATTACCACAATGCATCTAGACATTTTACTTTTACTTTTGTTTGTATTTCCTATTATTCTTAATGAAGATTCTCAAATCATTAAAAAACTGTAATATATATATATATATATATATATATATATATTAATTT
>NW_015552637.1:3534871-3535006 GCF_001515605.1 Sinocyclocheilus anshuiensis
AATATGTAATTTAATTAAAATCAGAATAAATTAAATGCAATACAACAAATAGTCCCATGATGTAGAAATAATTCACAATTGAAATAATATGTTCTGGTTACATATAATATAATATAATATAATATAATATAATAT
>NW_015552637.1:3535277-3543267 GCF_001515605.1 Sinocyclocheilus anshuiensis
AATATAATATAATATAATATAATATAATATAATAATCCATGATGCACACAGAACAGATAATCTAATAATAGGGGGTTTACTGACATGTAAGTGACAAAAAGTAGTATTCGGCTAGTCATGTGATCTTAACATGTGCCATACTAATTTCTTTAGGTTTAAAACTAGATAAATAAGTGCACCTTTAATATTAATCTTATTCTTAATATTTATCAGAATACAGAATCATCTGTCTTCCTTGCTTCTCTATCATTTTCTCTCTTTCCTCTCTCGGTCTCTCTCTTTTCCACGCTATCCCTCTGTTATGTAACACAGCCCATTACATCTGATCTGAGGGAGCCAAGACCCAGCAATATCTGTCATTGGAGGACAACCGAGAGGAGAGAACACAACACACACACACACACACACACACACACACACACACACACACACACACACACATACATACATACATACATACAAATATATACAGAGGTAGGAAGCAACTCACACAAGTCATACATATTGTAAATGAACACCAGTGTTGGAGAATAATTAACAAGTAATTTTAAACAACCAAGGAAATAATCAATAAACACACACAATGACTCCTCTTGAAAGAAAGACCCAGAGGTCTCTACTCACACTCCCTGACTATATACACACACACAGGCCATTCACACACACACTGTGAAACATCAGCATCAATTAGAGGTTATCATCATAAAAAATATTATTCTAAAAGTATTCATAATCTAGTTATGTCCATGTAAATATTAGCAACAGCTTTAAACTGATAGCAATACAGCTTCACTGCATTAACATTCACTACCGTTCAAATATATGGGGTCAGTAAAATGTATTTAATTTTTTTATTAATATTTTCATTCAGCAATTTCAAGATGAAAAGTGACAGTAAATACTAATAATGTTACAAAAGAAATTACATTTCAAATAAATGCTGTTCTTTCTAATTATTAAAAAAATCCTTAAAAAAATGTATCAGTTTCCACAAAAAATATTAAGCAGCATAACTATTTGATAACACAACTGTCAGCAACAACATTGATAATAATAATACATGTTTCTCTAGCATATTTGTATGATTTCTGAAGGATCATGTGACACTGAAAACTAGAGTAATGGCTGCTGAAAATTTGCCTTTGCCATCACAGAAATAAATTTCATTTCAAAATCTTTTAAATTGCAACAATATATCACAACTAATACATTACTGTTTTACTGTATTTTTAATCAAATAAATACAGCCTTTGTGAGCATAAAATACTTCTTTCAAAAACGCTAATAAACCTTACCGACCCCAAACTTTTGAATGGTAGTGTATGTACATATATAAATTATGAAAAAGCTGCATTACCTTTCTCGCTCACAGACTCACTCTCGATCTCCACGTCCTCACAGCTGGTGTACTCCGGTGTAGTGGCCAGTTCCTCCTCTGAGCTGCTCAGGGACACCTGCCTCATTTTGCCGCCCCTCTTGTTCTTGTGAGGTTTGGGCGGCGGCGGCCTGATGGACTCCGATTGGTCGGAACTGAGCGAGTCGTTCCGCAACATGCTCTCCATCTTTTCTCGTTTACTCTTCCTTAAGGCCGAGACAGGATCCAGGTGCTGCTGCCTGTGGAGGGAGTCCACGCTGGGTGGACTGTGGTTGGACCTCCAATGGGTGTGTCCGGGACCCGGTGAGTAGGGGGGACCCCGCAGGGGCCCCAAGGGCTCCTCTATCTCTGTGTACGCCAGGGAGACGTCGCTGTGTCGCCGTTCATGCCTGAATCGCGAAACCTCCGCGTGCATGCGCATCTGCTCTTCATAAGGTTGGGGTTTGACCGGGTAGCGGGCTAGGTTCGGGTCACTGCGGTAGCGGTTCTGGTACTCCTCCTGCCGCTGCCGCTGGAGCTCGTGCTCGCTGAGTGGCGGGCCATCGGGCAGGAATCCGGGTTCGGGTGGATACTCTTCCTGAGAGTGCCAGCCGCCCCGTTGAGCACGGTACGCACTCCGCGCTACCTCCGCGTCCTCATAGGAGCGGCCGTAGCCTCCCCGCCACTGGCGGTCTCCGGCCCCGTAGTCAGACGGCGATCGTGGCATGCCGCCCTCCCCTGGGGCATACTGCGAACGCTCCCCCTTCTCCTCCCTTTGTTCGTATTTTTGGTTTGGATCCCTGGTTGCTGATGGGCTTCTTTTCCTGTCAGACAGAAAAAAAAATAGTAAAGCCATGAACACGGAGAAATACTTCATTGCTATATGAATTGCAGACACATTTTGAAACACGACGACACATAAAATCGACCTTGGGGCTTTTAACACTTGAAATGGTTAATCGTGGGTCATTCAAAATCCTGGTATTTTGTTTAACATTTCTAACTGCTCATACTGTACTTCACCCAAAAATAAACATTGTCATTTGATTTTCATACCCTTAAAGGGGTAATTCACCCAAAAAATAAAATTCTGTTATTAATTACTCACTCTCATTTTGTTCCAAATCCGTAAAACTTTCATTTATCTTCGGAACACAATTTAGGATATTTTTGATGAAATCCGAGAGCTTTCTGACCTTCCATAGACAGCAAGGGTCCTACCACGATCAAGGCACAGAAAGGTAGTAAGGACATGGTTAAAATAGTCCATGTGACATCAGTGGTTCAACCGTAATTTTATGAAGCTACAAGAATACTTTTTGTGCGCAAAGAAAACAAAAACAATGACTTTATTCAACAATTTCTTCTCTTCTGTGTCAGTCTCCGCTGCACGTTCGTGAGAGTAACATGTATGCGTGTGGTGCTGCTGTCATATTCTCATAGCCTCATAAAATTAAGGTTGAACCACAGACTATTTTAATACTACCTTTCTGTGCCTTGAATGTGGTGGTTGTGTTGTTGCCTATGGAGGGTCAGAAAGCTCTCGGATTTCATCAAAAATATCTTAATATGTGTTCCAAAGATGAACAAAGGTCTTATGGCTTAGAACGACATGAGAGTGAATAATTAATGACAGAATTGTAATTTTTTGGAGGAACAGCTGCTGGTAGCCATTGACTACCACAGTAGGGGAAAAAACACTTTGGAAGTCAAAGGCTACCAGCAAAAATTTGGTTCCAAACATTCTTCAAAATATCTTCTTTCTTTTGTGTCCACACAGGTTTGGAAGAACATGAAGATGAGTAAATGACAAAGATTTTATTTTTGGGTGAACTATCCTTTTAACAATTAATCCTGGTTATTCATATGCTGACGTTTCACACTGTACATTCCTAAACCAGTGTCATTGATTGGACGATTTATTATTTAATTTTTATTTCAGTTTTAGTTATTTCAAGTTCAACTAAAACCAGCTTTTTTTAAGATTAGGGTCAACAAATTTGTTATTGCTTTAATTTTAATAACCCTGTTAACCAGAATATCAAAACTGACCCACAGTAGTAGTTATTTATTTTTATTGCCATGTCAGCATCTAAGGCTGTCTTCATGGCAAAAACTGAGTTGGAATAAAACAAGACTTACATAAACACAAACTAAAAACCAAGCAGTTATACAATATTTTGTTTTTAATTAACAAAATCTAAAATATTTTCTGGTAAAATCTTACTAAACAAGTCCCTGAGTGAGAGTACTTCATAAAAAAAGTTTTCTACTTGCATTAAAACCAGAACAGTAAAATAAAACATGTTTCATGGAAAGGGGGGTCGTGCAGAACATGCATAGAGTTGGGTCTTCAACTTTAAGCGATAAGGCATGGGTCAATCTTGTATTGTAACTGACCTATACATTTCTAGTCTTATTGTGCATAAATGAATGATTGATCCACAATTTCTAGTATTAAATGAATACTGGTCTTCAATTTTTTTTAATCCACTTTTAAGAAGACCACAAATTTTCAATATTCAATATCCAAATCCAGATGAACAAATCAAGACCCATCCTACATTTTTTCCTAGTATACTTTGGATTACATGATAAAAAATAGTTTGTAAACAAGCTTTCACATTGACATTAAAGTCATTACATAGACTTCAAGCTATCAATCTTTCAAAAACAGCATCAAAACCCTGTAACAAATGTAAACGTGTCATCTGACACCAGACAAAGCAGCAACATCTAACTGTTCACTGTAATTTCTTTTAAAATCAAGCAACATCTCATTTTAAAACACATGCTGTTTTTACAAAAATAACCTGCCGCTAATGTGGTTACAACAGTGCCAGCTGTATGTGTCGGAAAAGACAAATGACACCAGTGTCCCCGGCATATGAGTTTCATCTTCAGAGGGAATAAGAGGCTTTGGCCCAGAGAGATGCTGGAGGAAAAACTGTGTCTTTATTGAAGGGTAGAGCCTTGAAAAGATACAATCCATCCACTGCTCCCCTATCTGTGTGTTTGTGATCTCTGTCCATACGACTTCACAGCACACCAACACATGTACATGTACACTAACAAGGGAACATCTGTGGTCTAACAATTAAAGGGGGGGTAAGCGATTTTTCAAAAACGCTTTAGAAAACTGATTCGGGCTGAATAGCAAAACAAACTTGTAGCCAATCAGCAGTAAGGGGCGTGTCTAGACAGCATCACTGATTATAATGAGTTCCATAGTATTTTGTCGCGCGAGCCACTCGCGTCCTGTGTAGACACAGTGTAACATTGGTTTTGCTTTGTTTCACAGAACTAATCGTTGCCTGGGTTGTGTACGTATGTGTGGGGCGGAGCTATCAAAATAGGGGTGAGACCCTTTTGGGGTAGGGGCGTGTTTGTTTTGGTGATTTCAAATGTCAACATTGGCTACCAGAAATCACTTACCCCACCTTTAACCATCTAATCCACAAACGTGTATTACACACACCTTCTGCCACAACAAGAGCTTCCATTCTCCAAAAAAGTATCATAAATGAGAAATCTTTTATTTCTAATTGCTTCTCCTACACAACAGTACATGACATGTTTCCTAGAGTTGAAAAAGAGATCTCAACATGTCCATTCTTTAATGTCTGCAAAAGCCCAATACAGTACCCAATTTCACATCAAATTATTTTGAAAACAAATATGAGCAAAAATTTCAATATGAACTCAAACATTTATCATCAAAATCTTTTGAAAACAAACAGTCTGAGCAAAGTCTCAACATGAACTCAAAAGTGTATCAAGTTCTTCTCAAATCATATAATCTAAGCAATGTCTTAATATGAACAAACATTTCTCGTCAAATTCTTAAATTGATTAATCTGAGCTAAATCTCAATATAACCTCAAACATTTCTCATCAAATTCTTCTCAAATCAATCAAACTGAGCAAAGTCTCAATATGAATTCAAACAGTTCTCATTAAATTCTTTCTAAAACAATTAATCTGAGCAGTCTCAATGTAAACCCAAACTTTTGTCATCAAACCAAGTCTCAATATGCATTCAAACTTGCCTCATCAATATTTTTTCTCAAATTAAATAATGGAAGAAAAATCTCAACGTGAACTCAAGCATCTCTCATCATATTCTTTTCAAATAATCTGAGCTACACTTTCCACATTCATTTTTTTTTTAATGCAGTTCTAAACTATTACTATATGTCAATAATTATCAATTTTGTATTTCTCAGTAGGAATTTTAGGAGCACACTGATACATGAAATGAAAAAGAAATCTGTTATGTTTGCTGAACTATAAAAGAGCAACTTCTGATCAATAAATCCGAAAAATATTTCCTCTGTGATGCAAATATCAAATCACAGCAAATATCAAATCAAACTTAAACATACTGAATGTTCTTATGACCTGCATATGAAGCTAGTGTACTATCTTGCAACAAGAACACTACAGTTCAACAACAGCTCTCTGTTATTCTGCAGAGTGCTGTGGTCTGTAGTGTGCTGTTCAAGGGTCTGGAGCGATCTGTGAGCTGTTTTTGAGCGTGTACATGTACTGACTGATTAATGATCGTCGCTCAGGGGTTTTACTATGGCCGCCGTGTTCCTGTTGCATTATTCAACAGCAGCCTGACACAGTCGTGCACCATTCACAAATCTAGTGCAGCAGACACACACTGTTTGTGTTTGGGATTGTGTTATGAACAGCAGTTTTTAAATGTATGAACCTAATATACATGACAGTATACAGCCAGTATTAGCCAATATCACAAGTTCCAACATTAGAGCTACACACACACATATAACATCAAAAAAAGACCATAAAAAAGTTTAAGTATTAAAAAATATATATATATATATATTTTATGTCAGTATGAAATAAACTTATTATATTTTGCCCAGCCAACATTTCCCATTGTCATTTGTGACCCTGGACCACAAAACCAGTCATAAGGGTCAATTTTTCGAAACTGAGATGTATACATCATCTGAAAGCTGAATAAATAAGCTTTCCATTGATGTATGGTTTGATAGGACAATATTTGGCCGAGATACAACTATTTGAAAATCTGGAATCTGAGATTTTTGGCATAAAAGAAAAATCTATAATTTTGACCCATACAATGTATTTTTGGCTATTGCTACAAATATACCCCAGTGACTTAAGACTGGTTTTGTGGTCCAGGGTCACATTTAATTTATCTATGTACTAACACAAGTAAACCAAAATAGAAATGAATTAAAAAAAAAAGTAGACATTTTTTTTAAATAATAAAAATGACAAAAACACACAAATCACTAAAATTTCCACAAAAATTAAAACGCAAAAAAAAAACATTCAAAATATGAATAAAATCTCAATGATACTAAAATAACACTGATATATTGCTGATATAACATTGATACTGTCCTATAATACTACACAACCAAAAGTATACTTTCCCTTTATTTGAGAAGTACTTATGCTTAGAGCATAGCTGAAGTATGTTACTTGGGATGTACATCAACTTCATTCTTCGATTTGCCTTCCATTCACTCATTTTATTTAGGCCAATGCATTACATCACACACCAGTTTATGAAATAAACTGCACTAGATGCTCATTTAATCGCTAACGCCACCTGCTCCATCCTAAAGCACTGATAGCACAGCTGGGCAGATATTACACAGCATTATTCCTATCTGCACACTAACCTACTGCAATTTTTT
This sequence comes from Sinocyclocheilus anshuiensis, assembly GCF_001515605.1. Taxonomy (NCBI): domain Eukaryota; kingdom Metazoa; phylum Chordata; class Actinopteri; order Cypriniformes; family Cyprinidae; genus Sinocyclocheilus; species Sinocyclocheilus anshuiensis. The sequence goes on from NW_015552637.1 coordinate 3,542,334, forward strand.
ATCCATAGCATGATTAGCACTGCAGCTAACCAAGAGTGTGAAAGCTGTGCGGATACAGAAAGAGAGGGTTAGAGGAAGTGTCACTGCGAACTGACCCACTTACATGAGCTTTTTAACCATGTTAGCTGTAGTTTAGTGTGTAATACTGGGACAAAGCTCTGCACACAGATTTCTCAACGACAGATTATCCAGCATGCTAACACTGTCTAGTCAACATGCAATCACACTTCACTGCAATAAAAACACTCTTAAATATTGCATTTTCTGTTAAGACCATTCAACCCTGTTGAAAAAAACAGCATATGCTGGTTAGGTATGTTTTGACGCTGGGATGCTGGTTTAAGCTGGTCCTTTGCTGGTTTATGCTGGTCCTTTGCTGGTTTATGCTGCTCCTTTGCTGGTTTATGCTGGTCATTTGCTGGTTTATGCTGGTACCAGCAAATGATACCCTAAATAGTCTATGGCTTCCCCTTAAAAAAGTACTGTGGTGGTACTTTGGTACAGGGATTAGCACTATATAGAGTACCATATATAGTCATATGGTGCTTCTGTATATGAACGATTACCATCATGCTAGAATTAGAGTCTGTTCAATTCAAAGATATGAATCATATCAAATGGCAATGCTTCAGTTAATAATTTCAGTTAATCTCTGATTAAATGATCCATTTGAGCCACAAAACATTCTTGTAGAGTCACAGAACATCCTGTGTGGTATCATTCAAGTATTAAAATGTAAAATAGTAAAATATATGCAGATAAATACTACAGATTGTGAATTGCGGATAATGCAAAAAATGTAAGTAAATAAATAAAAATGTCATGGATTTTCTTTCATTTCATTTTTAATACCATGGGTTTTATGTACATTTTATTTTATTTTTTATATATCTTAATTTATATAAATAAATAAATAAATAAATAAATATATATA
>NW_015552637.1:3543405-3560200 GCF_001515605.1 Sinocyclocheilus anshuiensis
TATATATATACACACAGTATAAATATATATATATACAGTATATATATATATATATTCACAATATATATCTCTCCTCACCAAGCCTGCATTTATTTGATCCAAAGTACAGCAAAAACAGTAAAACTTTGAAATATTTTTACAATTTAAAATAACTGCTGTCTATTTGAATATATTTTAAAATGTAATTTATTCCTGTAATTTCAAAGCTGAATTTTTAGCAGCTTTGCTAGTGACTGATAGTATATATTTCCCTCGTGTTTATACAAATTTTTTTTTCAGTTTATTCAGTGTTTATTATTGCATTTATTATTTGTTAAAATTGTATATAAATTGAATAATATTTATATATTTTAAACAACAATGTTCAGGTTCAAAATGTACATGCTGATTTTCAGTCCAGGGCATCAACAGCTACTCGAGTACTGATGACTGATTTATCGGAGTAGGCAAAATGATCAAAATCCCCATCCCTAAATGATGGAAAACTATTTTAAGCCATTTCAGAAGAAATACATAAAAATAACACCAATGCCTTAATGTGGTGTGAAAGCAAAATAACTTGAGTGTCCATAATGAGCAAGAGTGTGAGAACGACGCAATCAACACAAAATTACGGCCTTTGAGTTACCGGCTCTAAACGGAAGAAAACAGAATTGTTATACGTACCTTCAACTGTCAGCCACAACCTTACTGAAATGATGCCACACAAACTGATACTACAAAAATCCACTGCAAGCAGATGACAGAACCAGACATTCAATCCACTAACAGCATTAGAATCCTCTCGCTGTTTTTACACAAATCAAATCTTCCCTCACTGACAGTCGTGTAAATCCCAGATAACATTGTCTAAAATGTGTTGAAGAATTTCACGAACGCCCTTCTCTCAGATGTGAGTGATATCAGCGCCGCAAGGCATGCTGGGGCCCGGAGAGCAGAGGTGGAGATGTTTCTCTGGGACAGAGGCAGCATTACATGCTTCAACCCGCCGCTGATTGGTGGACATTCTGCTAGAGGATTTTTATTTAATCTGGTGCAACTGTGTGCCAGAACAAAACAGCACTCTCTAACCAAACAAATCACGAACTTGTGCTTTTTTTCCCCTCTCATCCTGATTTTTTATTTTTTAAGACAAGGATGATTATCTTTGTAAATCTAATTCAGTCTGCTTTGCAAAAGAATAAATCGGAACATGTAATAGCTTTAGACAAACACAGCACAAGCATGTCCAGAAAATGTCAACATCCGAACAGAAACTACACTGAAAGTCTTTCTGTTTATGGACACACTGAACGATATCAAAAACAGAGGCTCTACTCCACCTAAGCCTTTCTAAGCTGAAGCAAACTACAGTGATGGTACTCCACAGTAATACCATGGGATTTTTATACACTGTACTCATGTACTAAACAGTTATCATACTCACATACTATGGTAATTGTAAGAATGATACATGCACCAAAAACACCAAAAACAATATTATCATGGTATGCTTTCAAATGAATGTAAATAAATAAAACAAACATGGTATTGTCATAGTACCAAATATACTGAAAAGCACTGTATTTTCATGGTATTAAATGTATTAAAAAATAAAAACAATAAAAAATAAATTAATGAAATAAAAACCTAAAAAAAAAAAACGGTATCAATATGGTAGGATGGTTTAATAAAAAAACAAACAAAAAAAAAACAATTGAATTAAATAAAGAATATAATTGTATACTGCCATTGTACTGTACATGTACCAAATATGTATAAAAATTAATGAATAAATAAGCAAACAAACAAACATGTTATTGTCATAGTATCAAATGTACTGAAAAACACAGTATTTTCATGGTATGATTAAAAAATAACAAGGAGAAAAAAAATGAATGAAATAAAAACTTAATTTTTTTCAAAAATATCCCTAAAAATCAAAGTATTTTATAGTTGGACTATAATAAATAAAATTATATTTTATATATAAATAATAAAAAATATAAATACAGATAAAAATAACATGAAATAAAATAAATGTATCTGAAAACCATAGTATTATGATTAAAACCATGGTATTTTTATGATTGGACTTCAATAAAATAAAATATATTATATATACTATATATAAAATATTGTAAATAAAAATAAAAATAAAATGAAATAAAATACATGTATCTAAAAACCAGGGTATTATTTTCAATCAAATAAAACAAAACAAAACAAAACAAGTCAAATGAATTTAATTAATTTAAAGGGGTCATATGATGTTGCTAAAAAGAACATTATTCGCATCATATGACCCCTTTAAAAAATAATAAAATGGTATACTACTATAACAGGTAAACATGTATGTGAAAGAATACCATAGTATAACTCCACTAGATATATAATAATAAATATAATATTCACCCAGCAGAACAGTTGGTAGAACATTGGCACTCATGCCCAGCACACTGTGAAGCGTTTCAGAACAGGCAGACACAGGATGTAGCACAGCACTGCGTCCCGCCTGTGAACGTCATTAACGCCCCCCTCCAAACACCATGCAGACAGCCATGTGTTCCTGCCACATTTACCCCATATCCTTTCAAACAGCAGCATTCAGGCCAAGCAGGCCTGCTCTCGTGAAGCTCTAGCAGTGTAAAATAGGCCAAACCCCTGAAGAATAAAGCAGGAGAATCAGTGCAGTCTGAGGAATGGCTCTTTCCTTCCACATAGGGCTGCACGATAAATCGCATGCGATATTTAACGTGCATCTTGTCAGAAAGCCGGTTCTGTAATCAGCGGTAAATCTCCATCACCTGCGTGCTTTCACATTGAGCAGCATTAACTACACAGAGCCGTTGTTCACTGACGAGCTGCGCAAAAAATCGCGCGAATATGAACGTGGTTTTACGCAGCTCGTCATTGCAGTGTGCAAGTTGCGTTTGAGCTGAATGACAGCCGCAGTCATACAGCAGACAGATGTTCGGCTGTGGAGACAGTGGAGGGAGACATGAAAAACCAGCGGCGAATTAAAACTCACATCAATCATCTAACCTCAAAAACCACACTGAGGAACTACACAACACATCCTTCTCACTCATAGTTGATATTAATTTGTCTAATAAGCATTTCATTGTATTGTGTTAAAGGAAAGGTTCATAAATTTAACAACATTATCTGTTTTTTAACTAGAACAGATTGGAAGTTGAAGTTTCCGTTATGTAAAATATATTTTATTGAACATATAGCACAATATTTAAATTAATGAAAAATACTTCTAAAGCATTTATTAAACTTAATGTTAATCTAAACTTTTATTACATTATTAAATACATTATTAAAATCAAAAGTTGTGTTTGTTAATATTAGTTAATGTACTGTGAACTAACATCTTACACTAACATTTTTATTAACTAACATTAACAAAGTTAATAACTACTGTAAAAATGTATTGCTCATCATTTGTTCATGCTAGTTAATGAATTGACTAATGTTAATGAATGAGACCTTATTGTAGTGTTTCCAATTATCTTTAATATGAAAACAGCTCATGTGAATAATTTTGAGCAATGACCCAAAAGAAACTGAATCGACTTGAATTGACATAAAATTTACATCAACAGGAAAAAAAAAATAAATCAAACTCACCAACTTTAAAATACCTATGAATATATTAAAGGGGTCATCGGATGCCCATTTTCCACAAGTTGATATGGTTCTTTAGGGTCTTAATGAAAAGTCTATAACATAGTTTGGTTAAAATTTCTCAATGGTAGTGTAAAAATCACCCTTTTTACTCTGTCAAAATCAGCTCTGTTTTCAGCAAACTGTTTTAGTCCATTTCACTTTAAATGCTAATGAGCTCTGCTGACCCCGCCCCTCTCTTCTGTGGGGTGACGAGCAGACTGTAAACTTCAGCCGCGAAACTGGCTAACTAGCACGTTATTAGGAAAGGCGATTTGCAAAGATTCATAAAAAACCCTTATACTCACTTCTTCTGTAGATGAAGCTGGATCACGAATGATTCGCGCGAGCTTAAACGCAAGTAGGCATATCGGGATCTGCGCATTCCCTTCAGAAACGAAAGCAACGTTAATCCTCTGCGTCTTCGGATGTCAGGAGTAAATGATGACTGCTATGTTCATTATTACATCCAACAACAAATAACCTCAATCGCTTAATCGGAGACATTCTTGTCTTCCCCTGCACCGGAGTCGACACAATGGCGGACTGATGACAGCTCACTCAGGGCGGGTCTAAGGTAAGACGGCCTTGTCAATCAACTATCGTGGGAGGGGCCTGTGCAGAACTACGTCATTCTTACAGGAATCTCAGAACAGCCTGATTTAAGAAAGGGGATTTAATTTTTTTTTTTTTTTAAACCACTGGGTGGATTTGTATCATTATAGGATGGATGTGTACACACACTTCTAACACACAGTTATGTTCAAACAACATGTAAAGTGAATTTTGCATCCGATGACCCCTTTAAATTCACAAGACTAGTCTGATGACCCTAATCTTTAGAAACTGAATGTCAAAATAAGAAATAGCATTAAAATATTAACAACGTTGTTCAATACTTTAATGCTACAATGAAAATATTTGTGTGTAGAAACAAATTTCACTCAGAAAATGCTAGTAAATTTCACAAATAGTTACAAAAATGGCAAGTTACATTGAATTAAACAAATAATTTTTAAGTAAAAAGACTGACATCGTATATTCTCATAAAACAATCAAATAATAACTTTTTACAGTGTATGTCAAAAAAAGATTATATTTCAAAAGAAAATTAAAATTCAATTTCCAATATCATAAGGTTTAAGTTGATTAAACACTGTTAAGTTGATCAGATTGAAAATTGTAAATCAAGCCTTTAATGACCTTCACCGCTGTCTTATTCAATGCGTGGGCGACTGAAGGATCAGTGTCTGTGCCTCCAGCATGTTCTCCTGAAAAGCTGTTTGCGTCAGTGGGGACATTCCATTAGCACGCATTCATATCGTATTGTTCTTTTACAAAGGTGGATGTAGAAATCTAACATTCACAACAGGCCTTGGATTTCTTTAGAAGGCCTGAGCTCAGAGTGAAATGTACGGTGAAATGCTTTTGTAGAAGAGAGCATGTCAGGTGGAAGAAAAATACCCCCAAAGCACGACTGTAGTTCCTTTCAACACTCCCGTTCAATTTAAAGTTGGGTCGTTTCTGCACCAGTAAGCTTTCTGCCCAGGGGATACTGAGCAAACCAAGACAGCCATTCTACCATCTATTTTTAATTGTCATCAATTATGAAAAACAAGCTCCAACAATAATTACAGTAACATGTAAGACATGCAACACTTTCCATTGTGCGCAGCGGCGTTATAATGCAGCACTTCAGCGAGACAAGAAAAACACATTTAGAGAAATAAAACCCCGTCCATATGTCACGGCTCGTGTCTGCGGTGCACTTACAGTAATCATTTGGCTGTGATGTATGCGGGGTCCTGCTGTACGATCTGATGGTGTGCTGTGAATGGACATTCAGAGTGCTTAATATTGCTGTGGAAAGGAGTTAGACTCATTACAGCTGAAAGAGAGACCATCCATCCATCTACAGCACTGCTGATCTGTCCTAAACTGCTCATTGCATATCTGCTTACAGAACAGATGCATTCTCGCTTTCCGCTCGTATTACTGGAGAGGTGCACACACTAACACTTAGAAAAAAAAAAAAAAAAGTGGCATGGTAATGACTTCTTTCAGCCAGGTAACTTGTAAAGTTTCTGAAAATACGACAAATGCAACACTATACAGAAAAGTGCGGAAATTTCAGGTGAAAATGCAATAAAACACTAAAGGAGTTTTGCCTGAAGAGAACGCTGGAAATATAAACAGAAACTGCAACACTCTAAGAAAATCTGTAAAAATAAGGGCCAATGTACTGCGCTAATATGAAATAATTTTCTGTATTGATTTTTAACATCTTTTACCCATACTCTACTTTAGGATTGAAGAAAATGTAAGCTTAACAGAAAAAGTACTGGTCATTTTCCATTTGGACATTCATTTTTTCAACAGACTTTTTTTCTTAGAGTGAACATGAAGAAAATATAAATTTCGACTTAAAAAAAAATTTTTTTTTTTTTTAATGTACTATAATAATTTTTCATTTGCTATAAACACCAACTGACGGTAATATTTGGCAAGATAAGTGATCAGTATTAAAGTCAATATTATTTTTACCACCAGAGCTGTTGTTAACTAAAACTGAAACTACTAAAAATCACTTTGAATAAATGAAATAAAGCTGAAAGAAAACTTAAATATTAGATTTATAAAACTGAAAAACAAAACAAATATATATATAAAAGCTGCCTTGGCAAACAACTAACTGAAAATAGTAGAATAAGTTTAAGAGCTACAATTAAAACTAAAATAAATTAAATATTACAGAAAAAAAACAAATAAAAATTACAATAAAAAAAGCACATAACAAATGTAAAAACAAAATGTAATTACTTAAACTTAGTGCTTACGTTTAAGTACTAAAATGACAAACTAAAATATTTAAACAATTATTTAAAAAAAAAGAAGAAATGACAATTGCTAAAATGTAAACTAAAATTCAAATTAAAACTGAAAATGTAAAAATAATAGCTGATCAGCACTGTTTTTCCTATGTGTCATCATGGTAAAAAATGAAAATCACTATATGTCATCATTGTAAAAATGTGTAAGGATAGGCAAATCTATAGGCCTAAAACATGCTTGATTCTTTGCACTGGCAAATAGACAACATGGACATGAGCATCCCAGCTGGTGGTCTCATTGAAATTCTCCAGGAGCGTATTTATAGAGGCTTGAGGTCCCTGCTACATCACCCCGGGCCAGGAAACCATGCGTGGCTGCGGCCTGACTCTCCCCATCTGCTCCATCAACACACACACACACACTATATGAGCTTACGAGATGCTACGTCAGCTCTGCTCTCTGATTCACTCAACATCACTTCTGTCTGACACGACTGAGAGCACATGGGCCGGAAAACAAACCCATTAGAGGGAGAAAGAGAGTTAAAGAAGACCCAGATGTCCTTTCCTGCTACAAAAAGTAGCAATGCTACTAACTCAACCACTTTTTATTAGCTCAGCTGATTATATGATAGTGAAGCTTTTCCATAAGCTCATTTTCCAAACTACACACCTAATACGCAATAGAAGAACCATTTTAGGCTCCTCAAAGAACATTTCAGTCAACCGTTCTTAAAAGAACCATTTTTTCTTAGTGTATAAGAACATTTTAACAATCTAAAGAACCTTTTTTCCACTATAAAGAACATTTCGTGGAATGAATGTTAAAGGTTCTTTATGGAACCATCGATTCCAAAAAATAACTTTTATTTTTAAGAGTGTAGTAATGGTTTATCATGATAAAATCTTATCACATCACATGGGCCTAAGAGTAATATTAGCGCTTATAGGATGGCAGATCTTTGGGAAACGGGGCTCTGAGAGGTTTGTGACGTACATCTTATCGCTGACCAACCTTATCTACTGATTTTAAAACGTCCCTGAGTTCCTGCATTGCCACCGCAAATAGCCGAGTGTCTCAGCAACTGCCGAGGATAACCACAGGTTACCTGAGGGCATTATGTTAAACTTGCATCAAAAAGCTAAACAAAACCCCTTAGTTCTCTAGGACGATTTTTCTTAGTAAAACAAAAAAAGCCACATACTTTTCTGCAGTGTGGTTTTGAGCATCCTGGGAGATAAAATCTCTGCTGAAACCGAATGACGGAGTAAACACACATCACACTGGCTCTCAGTAATGGGGGTCTGACCACAGAGAAGAAAACGAGAAACAGAAGAGAACAGCTATCAATGCTAAACCGCGATCACATCGAGGCCGATCTCATTCACCCCCGATACGCCCACCGCAATCACACACTAACCCATCCTGAGACGGCACGTGCCTGGCAGCCATACGGCGCGCAAACTCCCACATCTGCAAAATACTCCGATAATTAAGCCTCATTCAACTGCCGCATGTAGAGGATAGTCGACGTGAAACAGTGACGCAATGTGCCATGCTAGCATTCACCTAAAACTACTTTACATAGATGTTATGAATCTATTTAGAATTATTCTTTTGTATAGGTTGAATCATTCAAAGAATCATACTCACTGAATGAGTACATAAAATAGAATATTTCTAAGAACAATTTTGTCAAAAATAAAAAAAATTCAGACAGTACTACTTAACCTCATGTCATTTTAAACCTGCAAGCTCTGAAAACCTTGCATTAAAATATACATATTTATAATGTTACACTGTTAGACAAACATTTCTAATGTTAAACAAGCTTTCTATAGCTTTCTTGTAACTATGGTAGAAACAGGATCCTGTCAACCAAAATTACAATCGTCCAGTGGATAACTGCAACAATCAATCCTGTAATTGGTAATGGATTGGATTCTGCGTAAATAATTTCCGCTGCTGGTATTACTAGTTGTCTGAAGGAATATCACAGATAAGAAGCTCTTTAAAAATCAATATCGAGGGCTGGATAATCAGTGTGCTTCACATGAGAAATGAACATTTCGAGGGTCAGAGTTTGACCTACATGGGACGTCACACAAGAGGGTCATGGGATCACAAAGCTACCTGCAGGGTTAAAAACAACAAGAAAGAACATCAATAAGCTACGAAAGACTGATGTTTTGGAATGGTGACATTTCCATATCTGCTACACGAAGTCAAGAGAGAAAAATGCAATGAGATGCACTACTGTTCAAATGTCTGTGGTCAGTAATTTTTTTTTTCTTAAAGAAATGAATCATTTGATCTATTAAGGATCATTAAATTGACCAAAAGTGACAGTGAAGACATTTACAATGTTACAGCAGGTTTGTATTTGAAATAAATGTTGTTCTTTTGAACTTTTTATTAACCAAAGAATACTGAGAAAAAATACTAAGCAGTACAACTGTTTTCAACATTGATATTAATAATAAATATTTCTTGAGGAGCAAATCAGCAAGGATCACGTGACACTGAAGACTGGAGTAATGATGCTGGAAATTCAGCTTTTCATCACAGGAATAAATTACATCTTACAATATGTTCATATAGAAGAGTTGTTTAAAATTGTAATAACATTACAATTTTTACTGAATGTTTATTAAATAAATTAAGACTTGGCGAGTGAAAGAGTCCTCTTTCAGAGACATTTAAAAATCTCACCAACCCCAAACTTTTGAATGTTAGTGCATCTCATTTGTTTCTCCTAAACATCAGGGATGTCAAATGGAGATTTTTGGAAACTATTCTCAGATTTTTTCCCCCTACATAAATGACCACAATAATCTCATGTCACTTCTACAGTTTTAGAAAAAAAATAATCTAAAATAAATCATTCAAATTGTTCTCAAATTTGCCTCAAATTCTTACAAGACTAAAGGCTGATTTATACTTCTGCGTTGGACCTACGCCGTAGCTTACGCATAGACTGATCTACACTTCTAGAGTGGATTATCAACAGAAATTTTGATTAAAAAATGTTACTTCAGCTTGAAATTCAGAGATAATACTGTGACAAAACAGCTTTGGGAGAGGCGTGAGATATGACTGATAACAGCCTGCATCTCGTGACAGGTGGAGGAACACATGCTCTATATATGGCTGTGACCATCAGCTGCAAACAGCTTCATAACATCCATCCAGCGAGAGCAGAGAGTGAGACAGAAAGGAGAGCTGGTCTTTCTCAACGCAGAGCGTGGTATGTGGGATAGAGACATCTGCTCTCTTTCATGCTCAGAAAGCGCAACTGATTCCCTGAAAGGATGATGGGAGTTTGTTTGTGGGGAACACTAATGGCAGAGAGCTCTTCCTCACTACTCCTCTCCACCCTCAGGTGCTTAAGATCTTTTCATAGCACATACAGTACCCCGTCTAATGTGTTTAACAGCAGAGGAAATTTATATTGCTCAGAGGTTACTCTCTCATGGATCAGGGAAAAATAAAACCGTTGACATATGGAAAGAGATATAAAAATTAATGTGGATAGCATCTCAGATCATTTGACTTTTGGAAGAACTTGATGAAAAATGTTGAGTTTAAAATATTTAAAAAATATTTTATATATTTAAAATGAGTTCATATTGAGATCTCTGACTTCTGAATCTTGGCAAATCTGACCACAGTTTGAGACATGGCATTTGAAACTCTAGAACAGATTTCTCTATCAACTGTCGAATAGGATTTCTAGTGTTTAAGGGGAAAAAATCTTAGAAACAGGAGGCAAAACTTTCATTCCCTTGATGTTTAGAAAAAACAACTGAGATATTAAAGAGATTTAATTGTTTTTTAGATTCTTTTTGCTTTTCTTTCCCTAAATAAAGGTGTAGGATTTATATTGAATCTTTTCACTGAGAAACTGCTGGTAAATTTTACATATAATTACAAAGAAACAGAAAGTAACACATAGAACAAGTTCTTTTTTTTTCTTTTCCTGTACTGAAAAAAAATGCTGCAGAATTAAGGCTACTTTAAAACAATTTTCACTGAGAAATGTCTAGTAGATTTCACAATTACACTTTTTATTTGTTTTCTTTTCCTGTACTGGAAAAAAGGTGTAGGATTTACTTTGAAACGGTTTACACTGAGAAACAAATAATTATTAATAATTATGAAGAAACAGCAAGTAACACACTGAATTAAACATCAAATTTTAAAGTTTTACAGACAAAATCTGTATTTATAGTAGATTTGGAAATTTCACCATTAAACCCCTTAACTGTCACCGTCCCACCTGTGGGACATTTGGCGCTCTTTTGTTGTTGTCTTTTTTAGACATCAATCTTTTAGTAATCATCATAAATCATATATCATTTGAAAGCTTCGAAGCCCAAGATTCATCCTGTGAAAACCATTTTGAAATCAGACATTGCGTTACCATGGAAAAGGTACTTTAAAATCTTTTGGCGGTCTCCTCCCCCTTAGTGGGCAGTGTCAAGTGTCATATTACAAAATGAATTACGGTCTTTTAGAATCAAAACTTTTTATAATCTCGACAAAAAACATATCATTGGAAAGGTCCGAGTCTCAGGATTCCATATTTGTCCATATTTTGAGATAGAAGTAATATTGACAGAGAAATCTAGACATTTGTGACAGAAAAATGCATAAACAAAATTCAATGGATTTTGGATGGCACCCGGTGGCTGTTTGTGGTATAACGCCCTAATTAAAATCTCACAGGAACCTCAATTTTTTTCATATCAACTTCAAATTTGGAACATAACTTATTTAGACATAAGGCTATAATTTCATACAAATTTTAGAGTAAAACCTGATATGTAAAATATTTATTATATATAAAATAAAATAAAATTAATATAGTGCATTTTCTTTACAGTAAATTTAAACTACTATAACTTTTTGATACTTACATTTTTTTGAAAAAAGTCCACTTTTGCAATAATTTGCTGATTTTCTTCTTTAAAAAGAGACCAACCTTATGTCTGTATTCCAAAGTGTTCATAAATTACAACAATTTAAGTTTGGATAGTGCACCTGCATGCCTATTTTAAAAAATGGGGGTGACAGTTAAGGAACAAATCTGAGCACAGTTTGAGACACCGTTGAGATCTTTTTTGGGGGATTTGAGAGGAAATACATGGGACATTGGAGTGGAGAAACATCTGAGCAGGACACCTGACCATTTATTCTCCATTAAATCTTCATTGTGGACTCTAGAAGAAACAACTGAGATATTAAAGATCTTAAAGATTCATCTGTGGTTTTTGATTTTAAACATATGCACAGCTCAAATAACACTCTTAAAAAACATATCAGCTTCAAATTTCAAAACTTTTTATCCTTCTAAACGTCAAGTCTTAATATGATAGTTCACTCAAAAATACCATTTGTAGTCATTTACTCACCCTCATGTCAGTCCAAAACTGTGTGACTTATGTTTTTCCAATGTATAGACAAAAAACACATTTCTCAAAATATCTTATTTTACGTTCCAAAGAAGAAAAAAAAAAATCAAACAGTTTTGAAATGATATATGGGTGAGTAAATGATGTCAGCTTTTTCATCATCTCTTTAAAATACATTACAATAAAGCTCAAAGTGCTCATACAGCTCTTCTCTGGCACAGGAAACTTCTCAGTTTCTTTCATTCACCTCATCTGTGTCATTTGCCAAGTAATTTCAGACGGTGTTTACAGAAGCTTCATGAATAAACCCACAGCAGTCCTGCTGTTGTCTCTCAGTCTCTGTGTGCGGGGGACATCCCTCTCTCTCTCTCTCTACCCCACAGGTCTTCCTGTCTCACACATCACCCACAGCATTGATCAAACAAAGTTGCCATGGCGACGCAGCCTCACAGCGCACCGGGCTTGTGGGAAGGGATATTCCATCTAAGAAAAAACTTCAATTATGATTTATCTCTTCTGTTCTTCCCTGTATCTCTCTTGCTCGCTCTTTCTCTGCAGCCACCAAAATCTATTAAGCCAAATGATGGGCATGGTCATATAGCAGAGGTTGCATCTTCAACTTAAAAAAGAATTGTGAAAAATATAGATTCGGTGAAATTTATCTTTGCATACTTCATTTTTCTCCTGTTCATTCAAAAATCAAAACAGACAAGCACAGATATTTCAGATACAAACTGATTTTTTTTATGGAACCTATACAAAGACTTTATGTAATTATGAATCTATGTTAGAATAAATAAGACTATAAAACATCCTTCATGTATTATTGGGTTATGTATTGGGTCATGCATTATCTCAAAAAAAGAAAAAGAAAAAGAAAAGAACGAGGGAAAAAAAGGAAACTTATTACTGCACAAACAGGTTTTTTTCCCCACGTTGTCATTATTTTCACAATAATTATGCAGGAAAATTCTACTTGCTTAATTGGTATGAAATTAAAATTATTACTTATATTTTGCCCTTTCATTTGAGGTGAAATTACCACATTCTTGACAGTTTTTGTGCAATTCAACACATGCACACATACAGATATAAGAGAGAGATTCAACTTTTTAAATTCACACAACAACAACATCACGCTCACTACACAAAAATGCACTGTAAAAAATGACCGTGAATTTAACGGTAAAAGACTGTAAAAATGCTACAGTAAAAACCTGTTAAATGGTTAACGGTAAATTCCCCTACTATATACGGTGAAAAACTGTATTGGTCATTACATGTATTGGACATTCATTTTACGGTAGTATACCGTTTTTGGAAGTGAAAAAGACTGTATAATGTACAGTGAATAACCGTAAATTGACATTCCAAGAATTCCCTGCGTTACATTTCAAATTTGATGGTTTTTTGTTGAAATAACTATGTTTCTTCTTAGTTTTTTCTTATCGGTTTTGTATATTAGGGTTGTGTGTTACACCTAATGTTGTTAAATGAATGTTTATTGCATTATTTCAGTTTCATGTGTGTTACCATGATGGTGTTTAACAATATATCAGTTAATGAAATTACGTTATTTAACTGTAAATTTAAGTTAAAACCGTAAAACCTAAAACGTTGCTATCGTATTTTTTACGGTAAAATTCCGGCAACCACAGAAAGAAGAATACAGTGTGACTGAATCCGCTCTGGTTGTGGCAGACAGCTCTGTCCGTTAGTAATAGGTCGTCAGTACAGGGAAGTAACCATTCTCTGAGGGAAGACTTTGGCTTGAAGAAGCTGCCAAAACTGTTGCAGTTTGGTGACATTATCTTAAGCCTTTTGCCCGATGTTTATCATGAAAACACACAATTCAGAAAAACTCCATTCAAAACTCGTTCTATAAAGAAGAACACATTGTCAATTAAATGCCTCAGTGTGACTTTTCTCTAAAATGCAATCGCTGCAATTCAGCAACCAGCAGAAGTTGGCAGCCACACCTTGCCTCCTCCAATCAAGCGCAGCACAGGCTTCAAAGCCATGTGAGAATGAGCAAAAGCACAGGAACAAAGGGATGCTTGCACCGAACCCCTGGTGTGAGTGAACTCTAGCTTGCGGATTTGCTGAGTGTGTATTTGTGCTGGCAGTGGAAGAGGCTCGTGCTGTAGATCCCTGAAGTGAGACGATGGCTTCGCTCTCCTCAACACTTTAAACTGCATAAAACACACCATTCAGCCTCGTGCCCTGAGGTCCTTCAGATGTTTACGGTGAAGTGAAGGGCCACTGACACCACTTTTAATGCTAGAGCTGGATCTGGACTGGAGATCTGTCAGTGTCTCTCAAAACCTGCCCACTCCTCTAAAGACGCGAGAATAAAACAATGACGCACATGACTGTTACTAGATAAACTGGCAGAATTAATAGTCAACTGATATGGGATTTTTCAACGACAGATACTAATATCTAGAGGTCAGAATATACACAATTTATATAAAAAATATTTTTTAAATTATTAAAAATATTGTAGTATCGATACAACCTTTGCGATTCAAAATAGATTTAAAAAGAGACAATTAGATACCTTAAAACAATATATAAATAACCAGTTCATCACCAAACATGAAATAAATAAATAAATCTTAATACAAACACTAAAAAATAAATAAATAAAATTATGAATTACTAACCTGTTTATTAAGACAAAATGCACAAATGAGGAAGCAATAACTAAATTTCCTCACACCTGAAAACAGCTGTAATAAACAACTACTTATAAAACACATTACACATATTCTGTGGACCAAATGGCCATGACAAAAATTCATGGAAATATGAATGGTGCATCTTAAGAGAAATATCAATTTAATGACTCAAATTGAAATTATATATATTTATATATATATATATATATATATATATAATTGGGGGGGGGCAATAGAGATTTCGCCCAGGGCGTCAAATTGGCTAGAAACGGCCCTGGTTGCATGCATCAGTCCAAAAGAAGTTAATTAAAATGCGCCCATCCATAAAAAAAAGTGTCTCACACGGCTCCGGGGGGTGAACAAAGGCATAAATAAATCTTAATACAAACACTAAAAAATAAATAAATAAAATTATGAATTACTAACCTGTTTATTAAGACAAAATGCACAAATGAGGAAGCAATAACTAAATTTCCTCACACCTGAAAACAGCTGTAATAAACAACTACTTATAAAACACATTACACATATTCTGTGGACCAAATGGCCATGACAAAAATTCATGGAAATATGAATGGTGCATCTTAAGAGAAATATCAATTTAATGACTCAAATTGAAATTATATATATTTATATATATATATATATATATATATATATATAAATTAAATTCAAAATGCAACCAACAGTGATGCAATGTGTGTAAAATTCGCACAGTTAATTGCGATTGGACATCTTTTTTTGCATTTATTGGCATTCTGAACTCTGATTGGTCCGTTCTTACACAGCCGCCACTAAACAAGATGCGTGCTGAGTGTCATGACAACGGCTGCGGCATTTCATTTACACCTACGCCAAGTCACCTCGCAGCCGCTTCACATACACATTTTCTATCTATTTGTGCCTCGCAAGCACTGCTATTTCCTTCAGCAAATGCAAATATAGTGACTTGTGATGTGTCACAAACTCACCCGATGGTGCTGAGCGCCTGTTCCAGGAGCTCCGTCTGCAGAATATTCTGAGGCGGCGTGAAAGCCCCATTAAAATGAGATAAAACCGAGCTACAGAACTGACGCAATGTCTCAAACTGCATTTTCCCTCTTCCTCTCCGTTATCCTGCGTATATTCCCTCTTTCCCTCAGACGAAACTCCTCCAGCGCTCCTCGCTCCGGACGCGCCGCATCTCCAGCGCAACATAAACACGATTCAACTTCCCGATGTATTCTGATCCCGGTGAAGAGTGCGTTTGGATGAGGAGAGCGGACCGACACCGACTCTCCCGGTCATTATGATCCGAACTTATAAAGAAAGCGAACGCGCAGCGTTTTCCTAAACGCACAGGAGATCCCTCCCGCCTTTATTTATCCACAGTAATCGCGAAAAACATCCATGCAAACGCCGGATTCTAGAGCCCAGGCTCAGGATTCTCTCTCCCATCTAGCAGCCATCCGCTCTCAGGAGCACCAGAGCAGCACTACATATCCTCTAGCAGCATTACAGCGCATGTGGCGTGGGGAGGAGGGGAGCTTTCTTTCTCCCACATCATTAAGGGTTTTCTGTGGAGAGAGATGCTCTGCACTAAAAGACAACTATTGTGTGTGGATACTTGATGACCTGAAGGAATAAGAGCGCTAGAAGAACAGAAAACGCTCTCTTGTGGAGTGCACTGCCCTAAGGACACAAGGAAAAAGAGGGCTTTTTAACATGCATCCTGACCTACAAAATTTTCTATATGCATTTAAAAGCGAAGCAGGGCCCTTAGAAATTACATTCTATTATGAGATACATGTTAAAGCCATTAGCAGGATGATGCAACCTACAGTATAAAATCAAGACCATGTAGTTCTATGAATGTGTGTTTACTGTACATGCATTTGGAAGTACATTATTGCCTTTCAGTATATAATAGAACAGAACAGAATAGAACAATTTTATTTTAAAAGGCAATTCATGTATTTTTTTGTAAAATATAGTACAATGTTTTTTAGAAAAAAAAAGAACAATGGATGGTGGATGGATACATTGACTAAAAAAGTGAATAGTAGCCTACATGATATTATAATGAATAGATAGAACAATAGAACGATAGATAGAACATCTGATATAATGACAGAACAATCAACAGAAGAAAGATAGACAGAACAATCGAATGATAAAACGATCAAACGTTAGAAAGACAGACAGACAGACAGACAGACAGACAGACAGACAGAC
>NW_015552637.1:3560318-3563484 GCF_001515605.1 Sinocyclocheilus anshuiensis
ATGGATGGATGGATGGATGGATGGATGGATGGATGGATGGATGGATGGATGGATGGATGGATGGATGGATGGATGGATGGATGGATGGATGGATGGATGGATGGATGGATGGATGGATGGAATGATCGAACAATAAGTAGAAGGATAGAAGGATGGATGGATGGATGAATGGATAGAATGATCGAACAATAAATAGAAGGATGGATGGATAGATAGATAGATGGATAGATATAAAAAAATATATATCTATATATATAGATGCCCTTGCTAAAGCTCAACTGGACCAGTTGTTTAGAGATCAGCGTTTAAATCATTAGTGTTGAATGGTCTAGAGAGCAGGCAGGTGTGAGATCAGAATGCTGATACTGAATTCCTGCAGGTGCATCTTTCATTCTCTTAATAACTCTCTCAAGACAAAACCTCCATATCACAACATCAGCTCCCACAGCGCTAAACCAAGAGCAAGAAACCTGATTACATCATACTTAAAGTGAAACTTGTGCTGCGGACCTCTTGAACAAACGACACAATATGCATGTCTGTCTATATTGCAGTACCTGCTGTGACAATAGAAGATCAGCTCTCAACCCTACAAATGACTCATGTATTTTGTCAAACTAATTTCAGCTCTAAAACAACTGCTGTTGTCTGTGGTTCAACTTAGGCATCACGTTGCATCTAACTCCAATCAAAACACTAATGGATTTTATAGATGGAGGGGGAGGAGATACAAATGCACAAAAAACGGCGAAACCCAGAGAAACATAACAGCTGTAATTAAATCCGAATCCCAGTGTAATTATTATTGTTTCATCTAGCAGTTTCACCCACACTCGTGCCTCGTCTGAGCGTTCGCTCCAATGACACCTCCGAGACCAAGACAAATTAGGCTCTTCCCACATTATTTCAGGATATAAATAGGCTGTCAGCACTTTTTCAGGAGAGGAGAATCAGAGTTAATTTAAACATTCTTTAAGATTAATGGAAGTGCTTTTCAGTGATTTCCTGAGCTCTATTCCTGGGCATCAAACTATTTAACACATTCTCCTGGTGAATGGTCAGGCCGTTCTTATCCACTTTGGCAGCAGTTAACCCCAAAACAACCCCGCCACTTTCCATAAACAGAACTAGGGCCTGAAATTGTTATAAAAAAATTATAGTCTATTTATTATTTTTCAACACACAGACACTCAAGGTGCTTAACCTTCATAAAATGTTAATTGTCAACCTTGGGAGGTCAAACTAAATATTACATGAGCCGTTTTATTTTCTATTCATTTTATATGAGCTTTGCAACCCTTTATGAGTTTTGCAACTGTTTTTACAGTTTAACCCCTGGATTTTTGTGACTACTCCAGCAATAATGGAAAAACAAAATCAAAACTTATAAAAAATAACTAACATTTCTTCAGTGGAAGATAATTTCTATGGAAGCTTGTTTCCACCACTGAAATAAAATAAATAAAATAAAAGAAAAAAATATATAAAAAAGTAATCGCAATCTAAATTTTTATCTCACAATTCTGACTTTTTTCCTCCCAATTGCAAGTTTAAATCTTGCAATTCTAAATTTTTTTCTCAGAATTGCGAGTTTATATTGTAAGAAAATAGTCATCCTTTTTTCCTCATAATTGGACTTATAACACGCAATTGTGAGAAATAAATTCTGACTTTTTTCTCATAATTGTGAGTTTATAAACGCAAGAAAAAGATCAGAATTGCAAGAAAAAAAGTCCGAATTGCGAGTTTCTCACATCTTTTTTTATACTTTTATATTTTTTTGTTCAGTGGCAAAGACATACTTCCATACATTTCTGCCTCTGAGCACAAAAAATAAAAACAAATAAATAAAAAGTTCATTACAATTGTATATTCCACATTGTGAGTTTAAATTTTATACCTTTTCTTATTTTAACTCACAATCGTATTTATCTTACAATTATCTTTCCTTAATTTTAGACAGTGAGAAAAAGATTACTATTTTCCAAACAACAAAAGCATACAGTCATCACATCTGTCAAGTCTCATAAAACTAGTCAATATGTGTGCTATTTTCTGGTCCTAGCCATATTTAAAGGAACAACATTTCACCCAAAAATGAAAACGGGCTAAAAATTTACCCTCAGGACAAACAAGATGTAGATGAGTTTGTTTCATCATCAGAACATATCTGAAGAAATGTAGCATTACATCACTTGCTCACCAGCGGATCCTCTGCAGTGAATGGGTGCCGTCAGAATGAGAGTCCAAACAGCTGATAAAAACATCACTTAATGACAATCAATTAATGTCTTGTGAAGCGAAAAGCTGCATGTTTGTAAGAAACATTATGCCAGTTTGTAACATCAAGTAGATGTTAGCAAAGCATTTATGGAGATGGAGGAATTAACAAAATTCCTCAAATGGCATAAACGTTGAAAGCAGCTGCTTACTTTCGAAAATACAGTAGCCTACTTGTGTAAAGTCAGAACCAATATAGAACTATAACACTCTCTGTTACACGACACTGAACAAATCAGACACTGCCTCGCTACCAAATGGCAGGCACATTTTTAACATGTAACACGTTAAACCAGACAGAAAGTGCAAATGAGCATTTACAGTTTTCATGACAGAACACTGCATATAAACCGATCTAATCGAAAAGAACAGCACTGTTGTTAGAGTAGCTTTTTATACATTTCACAGAAGAGAGGCGCACAATTTGTTCTACGGAAAATGTCAGAGTGCATCCGTGAAAGCAGCTTAAAGCTCACCTGCTGTCCTGAGCCATTCACGGACATCTGCCAGGTAAAGAAGCCAGGAATGGGTAAAAGAAAACAACAAATGAACTGCATTTCTAAAAATGTAAATATTTTTGGTTTTGAGCAAGTTTTGCAAAGGTCAAGGGATTGATTCTCAGTAGGGCTGGGTAACGTTCAAAATTTTTCACTATCGATACCGATACCTTGACTTCGATACTGGTTTCTGAACGATACTTTTTTCGACACCAATTTTATGAAATCAATTTTAACAAGATTACATTATCTAAAAAAAAAAAACTTTGGTTTTATTTTTCAGCTTGTTGATGTTTATACAAACTCAAAGACTCATCTCCTGAGCCACTGCACAAAGGAACAAAATGTAACCAACACAATAAATCAGTGCAAAATAGTTTTAATAAAGC
>NW_015552637.1:3565474-3567023 GCF_001515605.1 Sinocyclocheilus anshuiensis
CAAACACTCGATGGTGGTTTAAAGTGAGTTTTGAGTAAAAGCGGAATATAAATCTTATTTCTTGTCTTATGTAGCATGATGCTACAGTTTGCATGAATGCTCACGTAACACGTGCTTTCGGTCGTGTAGTATGAACAGACATCATCGGAACTCCACACAGCTCCTGCACTACTCTCCATTGGAAATGAATGACTGAATGACCGGTCTGTCGCTTGTCGCTTGTCGGAGATAGTGGAAAGCCGGCTTGAAACGCAGTGCACGCCAGTATGACGAGGATCATTTTCATTTTAAAACATAAACGCACCAGTGTAAATATAGCCTTACATCTAAGGGGGCTGGGACGCATTCACACTACAGCCTCACGTGTGCGCCACATCTCTGAGTGTAACCGGTGTAAACTGTAATGTGTATTACAGTACCACGAGAGCTAAAGAGAGCAGACTGCTCCGTGCGCTTTCGAATCGCTCTCGCGGATGTCAAACACTGACCGATCTGCGCCGCACCTCTTCTAGTCGAACTAGTGCTGCAGGCTTATTGGCTCACTGATGCTGATGAGATTAACCCCTTAGGTATCGAAAGGTAACGACGAGACGTTTTTCGATACTCGATGGTATCGAGGCATTTCGGTCGGTGCCTAAAAAGTATCGAACTCGATACCCATCCCTAATTCTCAGTTAAAACACAAACTGATAAAATGTTCAAAAGTTAGGGTTAAATAAATAAATAAATATGTAAATATAGGTTTCCACAAAAATATTAAAAACAGCACAACTCTTTTCAATATTGATAATAGATCATGGACATGCATGTGACACTGGATCATGTGACACTGAAAATTCTGCTTTTCCATCACAGGAATAAGTAGTTTTTAAAATATATTAAAACAGAAAACATTTATTTTCAATAGTAATATTATTTCACATTAGGGCTGCACAATAAATCGCATGCGTTATTTAATGCGCATCTTGTTAGTAAAGCCGGTTCTGTAATCAGCGGTAAATCTCCATCACGTGTCACTGTCAGTGAACAACGGCTCTGTGTAGTAAATGCTGCTCCATGTGAAAGCACGCACGTGATGGAGATTTACCGCTGATTACAGAACCGGCTTTACTAACAAGACGTGCATTAAATATAGCATACGATTTATCGTGCAGCCCTATTTCACAGTATTACTGTTTTACTGTATTTTTGGTCAAATAAATGAGCATAAGATACTTTTTTTGAAACATTAAAACAAACAAGTAAATTAATTCATTAATTAATTTTAAAAAAATCGCACCAACCTCAAACTTTTGAATGGTAGTGTAAACACTGAAGGGAATTTAAGGTACATTTTTAACTTGACACACTGTCTTAAAACAATAAACATCCTACACATGAACACAGACCAACACTTAAGTGATGGCAGAACTCGCTCCAGTACATCCATACACTAAAAGACTAAGTCCAAACACGCAATTTCAGCATTTCCAGGGTTTGTCATTCAAATGTGCTCACGTCAACACAACACACAAACACACACACACACACACACACACACACACACACC
>NW_015552637.1:3567033-3593623 GCF_001515605.1 Sinocyclocheilus anshuiensis
CACTCACTCACACACACACACACACTCACTCACTCACTCACTCACTCACTCACTCACACACACCCACACACACACACTAATGGCAGGTGAGATCAGCCCCATCCCTGTGGCACACGGCCCAACATTCCTCTCCTCCGCAGGTATTCAGGAACGGAAAATCAAACCAACACACAGCAGTCGCCCCGGATTCAAGGGAGCGGGCATCTGTTTCTACAGAGACATCTCTCTAGGACTGACCCTTGACCCCATGATATGGCCATCCCAGCAAAAGACAGAGAGAATTTGATACAAGGGCTCAGAGAGACACTGCCACCGTGTGGTAAACGATGGAATAGCACTCACTGCTCACACTGAATTAGAATTTTCCTGTAGATTAGGGGCGTAATTTTTGATAAATGTGTTATGACTCCCTGCATTTGTTCAAGAGCAGGTTTCACCATAAATTACGGATTGTTATTTACCTGTCTAGCGTGTTTAGCACCAAATTAGCAATGGTAAATGGAGGAAAAACATGGTAAATGTTGTTACCCCAGTTTCAATTTCACATGGTCTATGTATGCATGTGTGGTTAAAACCAGATACCTTTCATACATGTACTGTAAAAGCCAAAGGGTTCACTAAAAGACTATTTCCTAAATTACAATTAAACATCACTCAATTATTTAATTTTACTGAAATTTAAAGGTTTATTTCACCTCCAGAATGAAAATGTCCTGATAATTTACTCACCCCCAGGTCATGTCAGCGGAAGTTAGAGAAAACTGCTTCTAATGTTTTAAATATATATATTTTTCTTACAACAATGCATCGTTTCGCCCTAGGAGGACTTTATTCACCCCCCGGAGCCATGCGAGGTACTGTTAATTATGGATGGATTCACTTTATTGGACGTCTTTTGGACTGTTGAACGAAAACACCCGCACACTGCCATTATAAAGCAAGAGAAGAAAATTATAAAGAAGAAAGTATATACACCTAGGATGCCTTAAGGCTGAATAAATCATTGGCTAATTTTCATTTTTGGGTGAACTAATCCTTTAATATAATTAGTTATTGAGTTCACATAACTTTTTCTATTAAGTGGAATGAACTTTTAGTTTAAATGAATATTAAAGTAAAATGAACTAATTTCATTTTCAGCTCAATTTCAAATTTAAATTTTAACTACAAATAAATATATCTGAAATTATATATTAAACATCCCACAGTAACATTCTAGAAACTAGCCAAACCATCAAAGCAACCATCTATAAATGTCCTAACAACCTTCTTAGCAACACCCTAGTAACCACCCAGAAAACCCAAGCAACTGCCTAGCAGCACCGTAGCAACCACAAGAATACCCTAGCAACCATTTAAGAATGTATTAGAAAACATCCAGAACATTCTAGAAACCACTTAGTAACAACCTAGCAACAACCCAGTAACTACAAACTACCTCAGCAAAAATCTGGTTTCTTAAAGTAGCATGAATAACTTGAAGAGTGCTGCTGTTTAAACAGAATAAGGATTTCTAAACGCAAGGTTATTGCAAGTGCAAATGTTTCAACACTAAAACACATTAACCCATATAATCTGCACTCACCTGTTGCTCAGAGGGTCGTTGGGCTTCAGACTGGAGTCGTTGTTGAGGGAAGCCTGGCGCGGGAGGCCTGGAGCTCGGCTGCGGTCCCCTGGAGGCCCCTGGTACAGCAGTGGGACTTCCTGAAGTTTGGCCTTCTTTTCCTGCGGAGCCTCTTCGTGGCGTCGGCGAGGGTCACTCGCACCCGAGAGCAGGGCGCCCCCTGGGCCGCTGTAGAACCAGGCCCCTGACTTGGTGAGGATTTCTTGTTGTTTTCGGCACAGGTTGCATACCCACATCACCTGACGGTGAGAGAACAAGAAGTTAGAATCACAGGAGAACACAAGACCCCAAATGAGATGAATGAAAACTCTCTGTTGTGGGAGAAGCGATTTGCAGTCTTAAATGAGTCATTTGTGTGTCAACTGTGAAGCCAAAGACAGAGTGAATAATGGGATATTTGTCCAGAACCTCATGCGCAGGTCCCACAACAAACAGGTTCGGAAACGGTGATGCTGGTGCAGCTGACAAACAAAACTGTCAAAATTCATGTGAGAGGAAATGAACAATGCAAAGTTTAGGCTCAACCAATGGCATGAGTTTGGGGGCGGAGCCACCTGGTTTGTCTGACTTTTAGAGCACTGTAGGGATGACGTATGTTTGTAGGCCAAAGCCTGTAAACGAATTAGCATTTAAACACTTCTGGTTTCATTGTCCTGAAGTCAACGGGTTTTTGAATTTGAATTAAGTGCTTGAAATAAGGTCTGTGGATAACACGAACACAGATTTTCATGTTTTATTCTATGACATAAAAAAACATCAGTAACAATACCCTTGCAGTGTTGCCAAGTCCACGGTTTTCCTGCAGAATTGGGCTACTTTTATACTGTTGCTGCCGGTTGTTTTTTCAGTCTGTGGGTTGAAGCAAAACCCCCCCACCCGCTGGAACATTATTTCAACTAAGGTGGGACCCCCCCAGAAGGCGATTTTGATTAAATTTTGACAGTCATTTTCCCCCAGAAAACAACTGACCCTTCACAAAGTCCCGCCCCCCTTTGTTACTGTTGCTATGTCCGACAAGCCATGCGCTCTCAGGCCACACATCAGGTTCTCAAGCAGTTAAAAAAAAACATCATTGAGCAAAGAGAAAACTGACAACGTGCCGACAGACAGGACAGAGCAGGTTACTTTTGGTATAAAACAAAGTCTCAGCTTTCAAATGTTGTCATTTTTTAAGAAATTCAAACAATAAATACCGTTTTGTGGTTACAGATCGCTGTAGCACCTCAGTTTAAGTGGCACATAAACCGATCATCTCTTCCTCATTACTAGTTATAGCATAAGATAAACATGAGTGAACATCTTCTTTCAACCGCAGAAAGACGTCAATACACATCGTTTTCAAGTTCAAGTACACCAACGTTAATCTACTCTCCGGTCTGGTTTGTTTGTTGGACAAAAATGGCAGATTCGGTGTTATGATTGGTCAGATCACCTGTCAATCAAACTCCCAGCGAAGGGGCAATTGGGATCATTTTGGCAGTGATTGGGCTAGTTTTGAATACCAATTGGGCTGGTTTTGTTATGCAGACTTGTCAACCCTGACCCCTTGTTATATATATTTTAAAGCTTTTACTTTCAAGAAAAAAGGCAGTTGCTAACAAGTGGCTAAATGGGACAACAGAGGTTGTCAGGGACATTAAATACAGTATCATAAGACCTAATAAGTAAACTCATCTACTCACTTGTCCACTCATTTTGTTTAGAAGAGTACTCTTGCAAACTGCTCTAACTCAAAATTTAAGGGAAACTTTTAAATAAAAACTAATTAAAGAGTTGTCAGAAGCTTAATGGTGATGACGTTAAAGTGATGAGTAGTTAGTCTGCTTACTTTTATCTTTTTACTATTGGCTATTGTATTTAGACACCAAAAGTTGTATTAAATGATAGCAAAACGTGTAAGAGTCAAACTTTTGTTAGTCACAGAGCTTATTTTCTTTATAAATTCAAAAGCTAATGGAAAAATCCTATTGGGTTTTGGCGAGGGAACCAGGGTGATGCTAACTTCTGCGTTGGCCTACAAAAATACAACATTCCTGCAGATGTGGAGCGGGGTGGAAATGGCAGTAGGTGTTTAGAAACCTGTTTGGAAACAATCAGTAGTGATTTTTGCATCAAGCAACACTATTATTACTGTACTCAGGTCTTTACAACCTCTCAAATCTTCTGCTTTCAACACTCCTGAACATCTCTTGAAGTCGCACCAACACTGAGGGCATGGCAGGCTGACCTTGTTATCTGCCCAGCAGAAATGCACTTAGCAGGTGGTTGGCATCAAAGCTGCCATCCAGTTTGCTGGTGGTAATTAAACATGCTCTGAGTCTCACCTGCACATACAGGCTTTCATCCATCCAGACTGAATACATCATGCTACAACAGCTCCCGGAAATGATGCGTCTCACAGAAGAAATGAACTGGGAAATTCTAATTATTCTACAATATTCCAAAACAAAGTGAAGGTCTGTTCCTTACATACATAAAGCTGGTTATATAACACAAATATAACAAATTGCACTGTATGAACTACTGAAATGCTTTTTTTGGAAGCTGACAGCCCCTGGACAGCATTCATTCACTTTGATTCTATGGAAAGAGCATCTCTTCAGAAGAAAGTGAGCCTCACAATAAATAATGATGACAGAATTTTTCCTGTAATACCCAAACAAAAGAGCCTACAATATATTCAAAACCAATAATTGTTATGAAACTTGAAAAGTTGTGTATGAGCTGCCCAATCAAGTGAAAAGTCACATCTTTCAAGTGGTTTTTGATAAGATCACAGTGAGAAATTGCACTCCGAACGGCTCTGAGACGTACCGCAGATGGATGTGAGAGTTATTGTGATGAATGTTTGGTCAGTCAGCGATAGACAAACGAAAAGATGTGTGCGGTGAAAAATTGATAAAGTGCTGAGTGAGCTGTCATTGGTGTCAAATGGCAGGGGACCTTTCTGGGTGAATCTCATGAAGCCTGTCAAGAATATGTCCAGGTCATGTCTCACCCCAAAATCAAAAGGGGAAAAGAAAAAACAAAAATTATAAGTATATTTTAATATTTTAATT
Source organism: Sinocyclocheilus anshuiensis (assembly GCF_001515605.1). Taxonomy (NCBI): domain Eukaryota; kingdom Metazoa; phylum Chordata; class Actinopteri; order Cypriniformes; family Cyprinidae; genus Sinocyclocheilus; species Sinocyclocheilus anshuiensis. Next base: position 3,571,717 of record NW_015552637.1, read on the forward strand.
ATAAAATATAAATCTATCTATCTATCTATCTATCTATCTATCTATCTATCCATCCATCCATCCATCCATCCATCTAGCGGTTATCAGACGGCATAACCGGAGAGGCCGTCCTGGGCCGCTGAATATTTTGTAGATGTTTGATAAAAGTGAGGAAGTCCATGATGAGGGGAGCGTTATCATTCACCAGCTAAAACACCGCCTGCAGGTGGAACATGAATATTTAATGCGCTTCTATATTTAGAGCCCAGCAGCTCGTAATAGACTAGATGCATATTCATAGGTTTTATTTTCTCTCAAATTAAAAAGGACCTGTTAAACAAAGTGTTAATTATGCAGCGACAGACTCAAAAATAGACAGATCTCTAAGAGGAAAAGAACATACTGTATGTAGCTCAGTCCTCTACGGGTATGTCACATTGTCGAAAAGTACCTCTATTATTAGCTGAAATATTGTGAAATTAAGGTCCAATAAGATTTTATAATTCAAGCTGCTGTTTACATTAAGAGATCCATAAATATCAAGCTGTAATTAAAAAAGGTGATAGTGAATCATTATGTTCTTATTTCTAGACTTGTTCTTTTGATGACAAACAGTTTTCCGAATAACAATATGCAGCTTTTTTCCATTCCCTGAATCTCAATAACACAATAAACGCTTAATGCTAATCAATGTAGCCATGCTTACCCATGTCTGCTGTGTATTGTTTGGTCCAAATGGATAAAACGGATGTTCAATAACTGAATTCAAAACTCACGGACAGCTCCACACTGTTTCATAAGCGTAAAGGGTGACCTTTCAGAGTTGGGGATCAAATGCTCCTTCTGCTGTCAAGATTGTGCTTCAGTTAAGATTTTGCAGGAAAAAAAAACAAAGAAGATTAATCCTAAGATCGATCCAAGTTGTCAAAAATAATATGCAACAAAATAAAAGCAATTGCTCATGCAGGAAGCTGATATAGAGCGATCGGAGAGGCACGTAATCATGTTTTTGCCACCGAGCATCACTAACACAGGTCTCATTACCGATGCATGTGAGCACGCAGCTCCACCGGGGCTGAGTCTGACTCATTACCCATGCACAACGCTCACTAACTCTCTTCAAAGGATGCTGATGAAGACAGAAACACTAACTTTAACATCAGGATGTATTAAGTCAATGATGTGCATCAGATATTATGTTTGCAAAATCAATCACATTATATGAGTCAAAATCTGATAAGGGGTAATTATGAAACAAATGATTTAAAAAGTGATTTTTTTCACTATTATTCACAATAGGATCTGTACTTTCATGGGTTAAAATAAAAGATTTGTGTTCTTAGAGACAACAGACAAACTTTGTGCATCAAAACCACTCCTTTTCTGGTTAAAAAAAAGTCAATGAATTTGCAACAGCTGAACGTTTTTGACAAGCCAAACATGTCAGTTTCTGTGATATTTAATTTATTTAAGCCACAAAATAAACATTCTGTAAAATAAGTACAATGAACTACGCAAAAAGCATTTCAAACATCTCAAGCACATTTTATAATACCCAAAAATCAAACGTGTCATCACCATGTCCGTCAAAAACTTAGGCTGGCTGCCGGTTGAAATATTACAACTAAAAACATTTACATAACACCCATAGGCATAAATCACTTCACTGTATACTTGTTGGCTAAGAAATAAATGATTATTACCTTACGATCTATCTGTTTTCAAATCCACATCATTTGTCTATCTATCTTGCGCATCGATGTCTGTCAAAAATAACACGCACAATACATGGCAGAGGTCCAGGGTGTTCACGCATTTCCTGAAAAAAAAAACAGACTACTGGACGTTTTGACTACGCCATCGCCTTCTGAGAAGAAAAAAATGGCGGCCTGAGTAGCTTAAACATGCAGTCTGTCAGAGAATGTAACGTACCTAATGCATACATAACGCATGCGAGTATGAAATCACTGAAATTGACAAGTGATTTTTATCAAATGTAGTTCGATCACTGTCTTCTTAGTTATTTGAAAGATCAAAGTTTGATCAAATGTAGTTTAATTTTCCAATAAAATATTTTTTTGAATGATTTGTTACATTTAAATACCCATTTGCAGATTTTGTGCCATATGAACTAAATCTTTGGCAGTGTATTTATTTATTAAGATTTCTCTTATTTTTAAACTTAAAAACTATGCTGTGGGTGTGGCTTGGTGGGTGATGTGTACGCTTAGGTCATTTCCTGAGCACATCCCACCTGTTCTCCCTACCATTTCCTGTCACCTTTCTACTATAAATGAAGTAAAATAAAACCTAATCACATATGGGAGACCAGGACTACTTGTCAAGCTTTATAGTCCAGCGAATATTTCTGAGGGAAGGTTTATTTTTCACCATAAAACCCCACAGATGTAGTCACAAAAGTAGTTCATATGGTTAATGACTTGCATGCGTGTTATTCCGAGAATTCTAAATCCATTTTGACAGCTTTTGCCAGAGGAATAATCTAAAATGTAAGTTTATTGACTGAAAACCCTTCATTGCAACATTACACATATAATACCGTTTGAGGATGGTACCATTTTTTAATGTTTTTGAAACTTTATTTGACCAAAAATGCTGTAAAAACAGTCATATTGTTAAATATTATTACTTCAAGACAGGCCATGTAGATTACACTTCTATAGTGTTTTACGGTGTTTGTTAGTTTGCTGCTTGGTTTTGACCTTTGAGAGCCTGATAATCATGGTGACAATAACGGTCACTGTAGACAGAAAAGAAATGTGTGATGGAAAAGATTTCCTGTTTGTGTTCCACTGAAAAAGATTTGGAATGACATGAGAATGAGTAAATCATACAATAATTAAAATTTGGGGTTAACTATTCTTTTAAATCTTGCACAAATCATTAAAGAAACTAAACATAGATCCAGACAGCAGTCAGTAGCTACCACTAGCTTCAGTGTCAGTGAAAAGTGTAAAAGGCTTTTTTTCTATCATCATTTTCTTCTCTTCCCCAAACACTGACAGTCGTGGTGAAAGAGATCCTGTTCGAGACAGCATCAATATTTACAGCTCCCGGTGTCTCGTGCAGTGATGGGAGCTGTCGGACATCACACACTGGAACATGATAGCACAGCTGAGTCCAGCTCTGGCGACAAACATGAGGCAATGTCTGCGTGTTCACTAAGACCGACTGTATATCCATCCAAAATCATCATGATGATGAGGGGAAACGATAGATAGCTGAGGTTTACCTTCACTGCCACTTACAACAAAGTTTAACATCGGTTTAAATTTTACAGACTGCTTAAAATGATATACAATCCCATGTAATCAGTGTTATTTCAGTAGCACTTATTTACTAAAATGTATTAATATTTTGAATTAGCTGTTATTTTTAGATTTTCAGTTTTCATTTTTTTTATTGAAACAATTTAAATTTGATTAAATTCATTATATTTTTGTCATTTTTTAATATTTCTATTTAGCTTTAATTTATTTTTATATCAATTTTTATCATTTCTGTACTTCAAATTAAACTCTAAAAAAATATATTTTATTTCAGATAGTTGCCAAGTCAACATATTTGTTTTATTCCAGCTTTATTTAAATTAATGAAAACAGTTTTAATGGTTTCAGTTTTGTGACAAGGCCATCAATAAATAAATGTTTATTATAAATATAAAATATCCAACATTTTGGAAATGTATGATATTTTATATATGTATAAAAATATCAAAAGCTGTCAAATCGACCAGCAACACAATACTACATTTGCACCAGCTGATAAGAATGAAACAAGCACAAACAGCCTTCAGTTTTTCTTTGACCATCAACAACAACTTCTAGCTTTAGATAAAAGATATTTCTATGTCAAACGGTCTCCAGGGTTCAGAGAGGTTAGAATCACAAGTACTGTCTCCATTCAAACCCTTAATGGCGTAAACCACAGAGGGGAGAAACTAAATCCAGTCATCAAGAACTAACCAGCAATTCAATCCTCTGCCGGGCAACCAGATAAAAGCTTGGCACAGCCTTGCTACTGCTGAGATACCGGAAAACGTAAGGAAACAGAACTACAGACTAGAAAACCAAGATACCAAAAATCAAACAAACATCTAACACTCAGGAACTTTGCTGCCGTACCAGGGGTGCAGCAGGCGCAATGATATTACGCAGTGCCTGAAAATAGGCTAACTTCCGTCAACATAACCAACGTGACCACCTGCTTGCACAGGGAGCGTGCCTTCCATTGGAAGTTACCTAGCTGGGGACTATTTTCAGGCGCTGCATAATATTTATTTTCAAAAATAGTGGAGTGTTCCTTTAAGGAAAATTGTATTTTATATTTTTTGAATTTTATATTTATACATATATAAAATTATGTTTTCCATATTTTAATATTATTCATCTGAATGCATTGTGGTAATGAGTAGCTTTTAGGGGTGTAACGGTTCACAAAATTCACAGTTCTGTTCGATGCGACACAGTGGTGTCACGATTCGGTACGATACGGGTCTGGGGGGGGGGGGGGGTAATAGCTTAAATCGCAATGTTGGAAATACTTCTGTTTAAAACCATGAAGGCGAGCCAATGGATATCACACAAGCAACATGCAAACTTTGCGCAAGAGTTATGCCTGTGAACATTTTAATCAGACAATTCACTATGCAGAAATGAAAGAGACGACGGGAGACGAATCTTCTTCAACATATGCTGATAACGGTATATAGCTGTTTTCATTTATTCCCTTAATATTTCTCTTGTGACCCGTACAAAGTCGCAAGAGTTATGCCGGTGAACATTTTAATCTCAGACAATTCACTATGTAGAAATGAAAGAGACGACGAGAGACGAATCAACATATGCTGATAACTGTATATAGCTAATTGTTTTCATTTATTCCCTTAATATTTCTCTTGTGGCCCGTACATAGTGAAAAAAAATGAGAAGAAACGTATTTTGTGTTAAATAGCTTGTTTTTGAAAGTCGTGCTTAAAATAAAGTTTTTTATTTCATTGATTTTTATTGATGACTGCAGTGTTAATATTTTAATTATAGACATATAATTCATTGTATAATAAACCTGTTTTAAAAGACCTTTTGTTTTTCAAAAAAAATTTTTTAATTGAGTCAATAGCCTTATATTTTGTCATCCTCGCAGTGGGATTTTTATTTTTAATAATAAAAATAAGAATGTAACAGGCCTACATTAATTGAAAAAATGCAAAATCCTCTTAATATTGCCAATAATTGATGTTTTTGACAATATCTTTATGAAAAATATAATTGTATTTTTTTATTTTTAGGTTTATAGATATGGACACATTATGTTAATAAATAGCCTTAAATTTCCTTATGGAAAATAATTTTATAATTTTTCTTATATATACACATCAGGACACATTATAGCAATGAATAGCCTTCATATAGAAAATGGAATTGAATATTTATACATTTGAACATGTTAAAGTAATGTATTATGTAATAAAATATTTTTTATTTTAAAATAATGTTTATGTATCTGGACACAACATGGCAATGAATAGCCCTTATTTTCTTCATGCAAAATATTATTTTCGGTTTTTTTTTTTTCCCAAGTTGATTTTGGTGCAAAATGTGACCTATGTTTTCATGAGATTCTCCCATATACTGCCATATTTCTGAGCTTTATCAAGTCTAGTTAGACTCGCAGGTTTGTGTAAGTGAGGTCTGTGGGGATCACCATAACTCAGAAGCGGGGCTGGTGTGTGACAGGTAACACTCCAGGTGAACCTGCTGCATCACCATCTGTGCTCAAGGGAACACGAGAACATTTCTATTGTCCTTCTGCACAAAGAGCCGTGCCGCCTGCCAGCCTGGAGCCGGACGCAACACTTTTACTACACTACTCATGCAGCCAAAACAACATGCACAATAAAGAGGCTGCTGTTTAATTGCTCAGGGAGTTCGCATTTAACTATCAACTTTGTCCTTAATTAAAAAAAAAAACGAAATTCTGAACCTATAAAGGGGGCATATAGGCGATTACTAAGGTCTTTTTCCTCATAAGAGACATCTGAAGAGCAGGAGATTTAAGCCAAATCTCAATTTGATGCTGTTGGAATGTCATTGTTGGAATCAATTATAAAAAATAATAATAATTAAGACCTTTTAGAGATCTAATTTGTCTTATCAAATTGCAATAATATGATGTTCTTTTTGTCACTATTGTTCAAACTGTCACTATTCAATCACAACCACAACAAAAATGAAAGAATTCACAAAGCTATTTCTTGTTTATTATAAAGCTATTATTGTGGTTTTCCCACTTTAAAATAATATGAAAAGGTGCTGATGTTGAAATGAGGGGTGATGCAATGTCATCGAGTTGATTATAGCAATATCACAATCATTTCTCATTTAGTACAGGTTCTGTAAGCGATTTCAGCCATTTTGATAACTCCAACCATTTTGCCATAATTGTAGAAACTGTTAATAAAATTTATAGGCCTATTTTAAAAAACGTAAAAAGTGAATTGATAAATGCAAGTAACAATAATAGAACATAAATCTAGAATCTAATTATATAGATACATGTTACATTCATTAATCTTAATATAATATTTTAAAAATATATGCACATTTTCATGTAAAATAAAAATTTTACATTTTTTCTTTTTTATTGATTTTTAATTAATAAAAGTGCATGAATAACCTTATAATTTGTTTTTAAAAATGCATACAAATATATATATATATATATATATACACACAAAAATACAACTATATTCATAATACAAAATGTACAATGAAAATGCATTTACTTTTATAGTAAAATACACTGTATTAAAATTGTAAAAATTAAGTAAAAGAGATATAAATTGATGCCAAAATGTCATCCTGTTATCCTTGAAAATTTGACATGGTCATCATTTTGTATTTGTTTTTACAGTGTAACTTAAACCACTCACACTTTTTTCCAAAAACCCATCCTTCAAAGGTTTGTAGAGCAACCGGACAGAGATTGTTTCTGACTGCCTTAAAAAGGAGTCTTAAATGTCCTTACTACCTGTGAGATATTCCTGAGGCTCATTTTATGCGTGCTTCTCCAAAAAATCAATAAAATAATCGCTTACAGCACCTTTAATGGAGGTGTGCAATCATCTAAGCTAAATATCAAAGCATAGACAAGAAAAGGGGTGCTGACCACTTTATCCTCCTGTTGCAATTCCACAGGGGAAGAAAAGCAAGAGAGAAAGACAAGGGAAAAAAGAAGAGGAGAGAACAAGTGTGAGTGACATTCAGACACACATAAAGAGATGTTCATGTACTACTGCAGCCAATCACATCGCCGCTTATTACTCTGAGCAAAGTCATTTAAAAGCACTAAGACTGTACTGGGAGAGAGACATCAAAAGGTTAGATAAGCAGTTTCTGGCCTGATACATCCATCGCCCCAGGCCAACAGGCGAGGTGATAAAAACAGAGGGAGTATCGCCCTCTTGTGGTCATCGCATTACCTGCTCAACCCTCAGCGACCAGCAGCAGGAAATAACAAAGACGACCAAACGTGTTACAATGAGTTGAATGACTTCTGTATGCAAATTCACAATAAAAAGGACCTGCATTAATAAGTTCAACTACTTAAAAATTAAAATATGGCTTTTAGCATCTATTAATAACATCTCACTATCACATTTTAAAGGGGTCATATGATGCTGCTAAAATAAAAACATAATTTTGTGTATTTGGTGTAATGAAACGTGTTTATGCGGTTTAAGGTTCAAAAAACACATTATTTTCCACATACTGTACATTATTGTTTCTCCTCTATGCCCCACCTTTCTGAAACGCGTCGATTTTTACAAAGCTCATCGGTCTGAAAAGCGAGGTGTGCTCTGATTGGCCAGCTATCCAGTGCGTTGTGATTGGCCAATTACCTCAAGCGTGTCACGGAAATGTTACACCCCTTACCATATTGTGATGCCCTGTCCGGCCGGAGCAATGAGACAAAAACATTAAAACCCATTATAAACGAGGCATTTGTTGCATCCAGTGGGGACATAATTACGGATTATAATGACTTATACTGTCTTTTTACGCGTTGCGTTGCAGCAACAACAATACTACAGCGAGAATAAAAGTTACGCCTTCTTTCTTTGCGTGAACATTTGGGCGGCCTTATGCAAATCGTCCCACATCGTGACGTAGACATGTGGGGGCGTGTTAGAACGAGCCGTTTTAGGTAGGTGTGGTTGACTCTTAACTTTTATTAAGAATATATCTTTCGATTTGAGACTTTCGTCTTTGCAACTTTACAGATCTTCTTTATGCACCAAGAGCTTGTAACACTCCAAAGAGAAAGGAAAAATTGAAATCGCATCATATGACCCCTTTAAATATCAAATATGCTCAGAATGGCATACTATGCACCCTATTTTTGCAGTATGCTATATGCAAACTAAGCAGAGTATGTACATTTTTTTGGTGCAGTATAAAACCAAAGCACAGTACATGAATACTGTATCCAACAATGCAATGCATACCACTTGATGTTAGAAATATCATTTTAGCTTATTGTTTGATTGGATTGCCAAAGGTTAAGACATTTTACTCAATACTGGACTAACCCTATAAACCCTATACTGTATCATATTTGATTCACAATGCTTTAAATCCTCTAAACTACCAACATGATCAAAACGTTGCTGAGAATTGTTGCACACAATCTACTACATGTCTTCTGTCATCTGATTGGTCGTTTATACTTTTTTAGCACATTAAAAAGCATTAAAGTATAATTCTAAAAACATTCACCTTCAGCTGGCTCACATGTCAATTTGCTGTGAAATCTTGATTTTATGAAATAAATCTAAGAATAACTTGCTAGTAATATTTCAAGATGAACACTAGACTGAAGCAAGGTTTACATAATTATCAATATTTGTGACCCTGGAGCACAAAACCAGTCTTAAATTGCACGGGTATGTTTGTAGCAATAGCCAAAAATACATTGTACGGGTCAAAATGATCGATTTTTCTTTTATGCCAAAAATTATTAGGACATTAAGTAAAGATCATGTTCCATGAACATATTTAGTAAGTTTCCTACCATAGATATATCAAAACTTCATTTTTGATTAGTAATATGCATTGCTAAGGACTTCATTTGGACAACTTTAAAGGCGATTTTCTCAATATTTTGATTTTTTTGCACCCTCAGATTCCAGATTTTCAAATAGTTGTATCTCGGCCAAATATTGTTTGATCCTAATAAACCATACATCAATGGAAAGCTTATTTATTCAGCTTTCAGGTGATGTATAAATCTATTTTTTTTTTATTCACACTTAAGACTGGTTTTGTGGTCCAGGGTCACATTTTATAAACAAAAAAAAATCATGTTGAAATGCATCAAATATGATACATCAGGCTTTTGAGAAACATTTATTTACAATCATTTCTTTTTTTAATCATCATTGTATTGCACTGTATTATATGTTTTACCCCACTACAACTACAAAGCTTTGATCATAAAACTAAGCATTTATATATCTTACGATCTATAAATGTATATATCTACTTATATATCTTTGTCTAAATGTTCCATTTCAAAAGATTTTTCTGATTATTATTTCAAATGTTAGGCTTTAGAGGTTTAAAAGTGCAAAATAACCATATTTATTTCAAAGATGCTAAAAAGACACTACTAGTCATGCGACAACAGCGTGGTGTACTTACTACCTTTTGCAATATTTCTCACTTTGTAAGTTATTTAAAAAATAGTAGGCAGCATGCAATGCTTTTTCATTCTGAACACAGCCATCATTACAGGAATGACAAGTGTTGATGTCCAGCTGAAGTCAGTGCTTGCGTATGAACGTCTGTGTGATCTGAGGAGCGTTATGGCTGTACCTTGTTAGAGCGCAGTGAAACTCTTCCTCCACAGCGAGCGCAGAACTTGGTTTGGCAATAAGAACAGAGGTGGCCGCAGCCGTCAGCAAACTTGGTTTTATGGCAGATTCCGCAGGTGGGGGCGTCACTCTTCTGCTCCTGGGTGCTCGGTGCCTCGTCCCCCATCTTCTTCACCTGCTCCTTATACATTTCAAATTGCTGGTGCAATTTCCTGCAGGGAACAGAACACAGCCATTCAGAGCACAGCAAGAAAACGTGTTATTAGTTTAAATATTACTAAGCTAATAATACACTTCAGAAATGGGACGCTTGGGTATTGTCATGGGTTATAACCAAAAGGATAATTTTACTGCTCAGAGGCTGCTCATTAGACTTGATTGACTTGTGTTTCATTCAAATATTAACTTTTTCTCAGTTAATTACGCTAAAAACCTTTTAAAAATAAAATACAAAACAATTGCTTATATAGTAATAGTATACAGCTAAAAAATGAATATGAAGACTAACAAAGTCCCCATTTGCTCTCCATGTCATCATCTTGTGATCTCAAACATTTTTTGAAAGAAATTCATTTTTAATCAGTAAGAATGCATTAAATTGATCAAAAGAGATAGTTGTTTCAAATGTTACAAAAGATTTCTCTTTTAAACAAATGCCGTTCTTTTGAACGTTCTATTCAAAGAATTCTGAAAAAGTGTACCACAGTTTCCTCAAAAACAATAAAAACGGTTTTCAACACTGATAATAAATGTTTCTTAACCACCAAATCAGCATATTAGAATGAGTTCTAAAAGTGACAGTGAAGACTGGATTAATTACACTGAAAATTCTGCTAAATAAACTACATTTTAAAATATATTAAACTAGAAAACAGTTATTTTAAATTGTAATATTATTTTACAACATTAATGTTTTTACTGTATTTTTGATCAATAAATGCAGCTTTGGTGATATACAGTATATATATATATATATTTTTTTTTTTTTTACTCGTACACAATTAAAAAAAAAACTATATACAATATCATAAAATGTTTTTGAATAAATCCTCAAAACATATTGTTCTAAAAAGGAAACCCACATTCACAATGAAATATGCACAGAATCAAAATAATGGCTTATGACTATGTTTTGCTGGTTGTCAATAAGCACTAGCTCTGATTAGACTCTGTTGCGACTGCAGGTGTCAGACTGACACTCGACAGAAATAAGAACGGTCTGTTCTTCAACCCACTTCACGTGCAGCCTTGAGACTATTTGTGGCTGAATTCATGTAAAGATAACACGTCAAGCTCACGTGCATCACCTCATATATATAGACTGTAAATCTGACACAGATGTAGACATGACAGAGCTGCCCACAGTTCCAACTACAAAACCTGATTATTTATCAATGCATTCAAAATCAAATAAATATCAACTTGATCTTGAGCAGGCTGATCACCTTGAGCGTGTTTATATAAGGGTGGTGTTTAATCATGCACCCTCTCATTACCGTAAGAGAGCAGAGGGGGTCAAAGGCTTGAGACAGACCCTGAAACGCTAGCTGAAGGCACGCATGACGCACATGCATTTTGTATGTCCCCTGCCAATCAACCGTAGCCGTGGAAACCGAACACTGGGGGCTAACGCCATAAGCTGTCGATTAGAGGAGGTTTGGTCTCACATCTGCCCCTGCAACATTCATTAGCAGGCTGAATTATTGAACATGCTGATCTATTTACTACAGCAGAACGCCTGGGTGTTACCCAGAATTCACCTGGCCACCTCCCACCAAACGCAAACTTGAGCACATTCTCACGCTAATCACTAACTCTGACAGGAGAGTTTGGATGCTTAATGCAAAGGAGTTTGTTTCATGTAAATTTAATGAACACAAATGTCATTGAACTTGTATTAGTCTTCTTTGACCAACTGATAAAAAAAAAAAATAGCAAACCATGTTTGATTCACATATATAGTCTGTAATACCTGGAGAAAGCTATACATTAGCAATCCCATTCATTGCACTAGCATATTTAGTCCATTTCACACTTGTAAAAGTCCCACTGGTGAAATACCTACAATATTGTAGTACAGTATTGGATATACATGTTGGTTTTATCAGAATACACTGACAATATTTTTGACCAGTGTTAATATCAACTAAAACTATTAAAAACATGTTTTGTTAAGTGAAATAAAATCAAATAAAATATAAATTAGATGAAAGACAAATGAAAATGATAAATGTTGCTGAAATAATGGAAATAAGTTGAGGCACTTAAATTAACTGTAAATAAATATAAAGTAAAAACTGAATTACAATTCATGTGAAATAAAAATACATTTTTATATTAAGGTAAAAAAAAATAAAACCTAAAGAGTAATTATTATTATTTTATTTTAAATGGGTTGAATGCTACAAATGAATGACAAAAGACCATACAAATAAATGGGTAAAATTATAGTCAATGTGAAATTGAAGTGACATTTAACTGAATGTGAAATTAGAAGTAAAATTAAAGGTTTAAGTTAAAAATAAAAGATAAAATAAAAGCATATTATATATAAGCATATTAGTCAAGTTTTTGAACAGTAAGATTTTTAATGTTTGTTAAAGAATTCTCTTCTGCTCACCAAGCCTGCGTTTATTTGATCCAAAATACAGTAAAATCAGTAATATTGTGAAATATTTTGACTATTTAAAATATCTACTTTCTATTTGAATATATTTAAAAATGTAATTTATTTCTGTGATCAAAGCTGAATTTTCAGCATCATTACTCCAGTCTTCAGTGTCACATGATCCTTCAGAAATCATTCTAATATGCTGATTTGCTGTTCAAAAAACATTTATTATTATTATTATTATTATTATTATCAATATTTAAACCCGTTGAGTACATTTTTGCACTATACCATTCAAAAGCTTGGAGTTAATATTTTTTTATTTTGGAAAGAAATTAATACTTTCATTTAACAAGGATGCTTTAAATTGATCAAATGTGATGATAAAGGCATTTATAATGTTACAAAAGATTTCTATTTCAGATAAATGCTGTTCTTCTGAACTTTCTATTCATCAAAGTAACCTGAAAAATTCTACTCAGCTGTTTTCAACATGATAATTTTTTTTTTTTTTTTTTTGCCGAAAATAAAAAGCTTTTGTAACATTATACACTATACCATTCAAAAGCTTGGAGTTAATCTTTTTTTATTTTGGAAAGAAATGAATACTTTCATTTAACAAGGATGCTTTAAATTGATCAAATGTGATGATAAAGGCATTTATAATGTTACAAAAGATTTCTATTTCAGATAAATGCTGTTCTTCTGAACTTTCTATTCATCAAAGTAACCTGAAAAATTCTACTCAGCTGTTTTCAACATGATAATTTTTTTTTTTTTTTTTGAGCAGCAAATCAGAATATTAGAATGATTTCCGAAGGATCATGTGACTGGAGTAATGATGCCAAAATTTCAGCTTTGAAATCACTGGAATAAATTACATTTTATAATATATTCAAATAGAAAACAGTTATTTTAAATAGTAAAAATATTTCATCATTTTTACAGTTTTTGCTGTACTTTGGATCAAATAAATGCAGGCTTGGTGAGCAGAAGAGACTTCTTTAAAAAAACACAAAAAATCTTACCGTTCAAAATCTTTTGACTGGTAGTGTAATATATATATATATATATTATTTTTTTTCCCCACTGGCCATCAATAGAAAAGTTGCCGTCTCACCAGCAGGTACTAACTTTGAAGCTAACCGGCCAAACCTGTCAACCTGGACCCCATCAGACAAGTCAGTGACCTTTCACCCCTCTAGGATCAAATCACACCGATGAGCAGGTCTGCTTTCACCAACCCCTCTGCCCTCTTACCCTCCGAACATGTGGATACACAGTACCACTCACTGTCTGACCCTCGCTCCCCTCTCAGATACACAGCAGATAGCCTTCAGCTAATGCAATATTAGATTTTAGTCTGTGTCACGAGACAGCCGCCTGCCAGAAAAAAGATCAGATCATATGTGTTTGGAACGGAGTAAACGATGACACATTTTAGATTAAACCCAGCATCTATCCTCCCATATTCACCCGGGCTCCAGACAGCAGTCAGGTGGATGATGGGAAGGCTGGAGGAGCTCCAGAGGTCTGGCAGGTACGCTGGCTCAGGTAGCATTACAGACAGCTGGAGACCACAGCACCGCTCACCTCCAGAGACGCATAACCCATAATATAATCATTCGCCATTCTTCACGTCTCGTCTGACACACAGCAGATAGAGAAGTCAAAGAAACACGAGCCAGTACACTGATACGCACTCCCTTTATGAGTGACACCGCGGCCACCTGAAGACCTGCGCTTTACCCGTTTTAGCTTCTTACAAATTTGTAGTCGACTTCTCGTGTAACACAAAACCCATGCTTAATGCTGCTCTCTAATGCAGATCTCGTAATCAAATCGAACTGATGGGCCATAATGAGCGAAACATGCCTGTAGCACCTAATATTTATTATAATAAATAGGGCCTGTTAATTTATTACATTAATTTAGAATAATTAATTACATTTCACAGAATAAAATATAACATCATAAAAATAACAACTACATTTCTCATGCCCACTGACCCATATTGAAACTCATTTTTACGATCTGAGCAACTTAAACTATTCAATATTTTTATTTTCCACTATAACGTAATGCCATTCATTTGTCTTCATTTGAGGACTCCAGGCAAACTGGCAAGTTTTCAAAAAAGATTAAATGTGTTAATGCATAACATATAATGAATGAAACAAACAAATAATATTATATTGATTTCTACATACAATAATACTTGCATTATTTTTATAAATAAACACTTATTATTATGAATGAACATGGAAATATTATTTCATATTGTGTACACATTTTATATTTTATTAATAATTTTATAATTTATTATTAAAATAAGTGGCCGTTTATAAAAATATAAAAATAAAATAAGGCAATATAAAAATATTTACATACAAAAACTTTTTACATTTAATATAAAATAGTGAATGAGCATGAATTAGCAATTAACACTAAACTGTCTTAACAATAAACTAAATCTATCTATCTATCTATCTATCTATCTATCTATCTAATTAATTCAAATTAATGATTAACAAATGCTGTAAAAGACATTGTTATTTTAGAATGTCTAATGCTAACAAATTCAATCTTATTGTAAAGTGTTACCAAATTAATGATTAACAAATGCTGTAAAAGACATTGTTATTTCAGAATGTCTAATGCTAACAAATTCAATCTTATTGTAAAGTGTTACCAGCAAATGTATACGTGTAATTTATTAAACATTTTTGTGAACTGATGGCCTTTTTTGACCATTTAGTTAATTGTCAGATTAAGTGAAAGGGGAGTCATATCGTCATATCATCAGAAATGCCACATAATTGAAGGTTTGTCTGAGCGATACAGCGTTTTGAGTGTTGAGGGCAAAGATGAATCCATTCAGTCTTACTTACGTCTCTGGCTCCTCTGGAGGCTCTGTTTGCGGTTGGTTTTGGGACTTTGTCTGGGGCTGGAGAACATTACTAACCAGATCAGTGATTCCGCTAAAGGGAAACCACCTGTATGAACAAGCAGACAGCGCAACTCAAAACCCGGTCAACAAGCCTACTTCCATTCAACACACACACCAATATCATCATGACAACTGCAGTGAAGCTACATACATGAGAAACACACATGTACAGCTACAAAAACTACTGGGATAGAGAGAAAGAAAGACAGAGAGAGAGGGACAGACTAGTCTCAGCCCACTGACAAGCTCATGCATATTGCACACAAAACCGGTCCCTTTCTCAATCTGGCAAGCTCAAGTCTTATTGGTCGGCTTTATGCCCAGAAATCAGAATACAGTTTTTATCCCACCTATAATGTACAAGGTTGCTATAAACATTTTTGGTAAGAACAAAATCACTAGATGTGTCCAAGTTGTCCAGATCCCCCCCGACAATTAGTATCAAGTAAACTAGATATGCAAGAGCAAAACTTTATATTCGGCTTTGTTTTTTAGTTATAACTGTAAAATAAATAGATAGCAATATTTATTTATTTTGGATAAACAGAAACTCTAATTACAAAGTTCACAAATTGTACTATATTTTCCAGCATTTCTCATATAGCTGGTCTTGGATGGGAAATGCTGCGCAATTTTCCCCACAGTTTTCTACTATTGTGAAAGAAGTAAGAACTAGTATAGCAAGAACTATTTCATATAAACTGCCCCTAAATTAAATGTACAAGCAAAATGTACTGTGATTTGGTCGCTTTACATGTCAGTCAAACAATCTCTTCCAGTCTAAGTAGTTTTTTCTTGGCTTTAAGTAGTAAAATTAAATGGACTTTCTGAAAATTCTGGCCATATGAGACTAAGTAAGAAGAGTAGTAAGACTAAGAAGAAAAAGAGAAAGAGAAGATAGAAAACGGAGAGATGGAAAAACAGAAGAGGGGGCACAGTCAGCTGGAGAAGGGAGCAAAGAAGCCGGAGCGAGTGAAATGAATTTTGCATCCATCAACCGTGTATCCACAGATACAAAGAGAGAGATCAAACAGTGTCCATGTGCAACTCACAGAGTCAACGAACAAGCAAAATAAAGCAGGCCTGATGCATCCAGCCTATATGTGGATGAAGCTGCCAAAAGCTTTTCGGAGAGAGCCATGACAGACTGCAGGCAGCCAATCACTAGAGAGAGGAGGGGAAAAGAGCTGCCAATCACAGAGGAAGCCACAGCAAATGCACACGCCACTAACCAGCAAGGCGGGAATGTCAAAGCCTTGAGGTCTCTAGCTAAGATCAGGCCCACACAGAATCTGTGCATGGACAAAACCTGCAGAATTTGAGCGGCCAACAAAGTTCTGCTCCTTTATTGTTTGTTTAATAAATGATTTGGCTGATCTGATTATGATTTGCTTTGCCAATGAGAGTGTTCTGCAGCTTTTGTGGGAAAATGTGGGAAAACTCCACAGTTTCCGTCTAGGCCTGACTGAGTGTTACTTACTGGACTGGCTGAGACTTTGGATCTTCTTTGACCCTAAAAATAAAAAAATAAATAAGTGAACATAAGAGAAGGATGACAACAGAAATAAAAGACAACAAAAGTGTCATTCTAAAAATGACAAACAAAAAATGATCATAAAAGCATGGAAACACATTCAAACAAAGACAAATACATGTAATATACTGGCCATATATGTTATCCAATATCTATCCAATCCAATTTCAATAATTTGATTTGTTATGAATATAATATCTTAAATCTCATATAATTTATATTAATAATTATATTATAATTAATAATTATATATATATATATATATATATATATATATATTTAGCTTCACGTGGTGGATACTTAACGTACTTAACGTTACTGAAGCGCACTTGTTATTCATTTGTTTTCTGGAAAATAAAGTGCTTTAAGTTAAACATGCAAACAGATATGAACACGATCATTTTAAACATATACACAAACAGAAAACATGTAAAGACATGGAACACTTAAATGCAAAAACTTAAGCAAATAATAGATAACAGAAAAACAGAAAAAAAAGACAGGGACATTATCGTTCTGCCTTCCACAGATATGCTGCATGAGTCGACCATAGAAATACCCATCACTGTCCACAACACACAGAGACTCAAACATATTAATACAATAAAATCTACCCTAAGGAGGGTTAAGAGGGTTAATGAACACCCTAATGTAAGAAATCCTGAAAAAACAGTATATCATGCCATCAGCCAAGTATTCCTAGTAGTTTCAGGTTTTGTTTTGCTAAATGTGGACTCTTTTTTTTTTTTACCTGTCTGAGATCTGTGCATTTGTGTGTGAGTTTAAAGTGGAAAAACACCTGAAGTTAAAAACTGTTACAATTATCTGCTGAAACATTCTGTGCAAAATGGTAAAACAGTGTGACACTGCCCCCTAATGGTCAAATATTAAGTAGCAGAGGTTGACATCTGCATCTGTCACAGGAAAAAGTGCAGCAGTCTTAAACCCCAAGTGAAATTTGAAATATACAATACATAGTTTGACTATGTGGCAAGATGGCTTCCTTCAGTTTCAGTCACACACTAGCACTGTGTTGTCGTGTTAAATTGCAGAAAAACGGCACAAGTTAAGCCTTGACTCGTCTTGAGTGTGATGTTCTAACCAAATTATCCCTCTTTCTTAGCTGTTCTCATACTGTTAATTTAACCTCAAATGACTGTCCTCCTCGTCCCTCTCTGTTCTCTGGATCTCTGTGGTGCTCTTGAGTGGAGGTGGAGACAGAGGCCTCATTGATGTGACAACTATAGAATGAGAGCTGAATCATCACTTTAAATAACACACCCCACATCTCACCATCAGACTCGCAGCACGCTCCTCTTAAAGGAGTATTCCTGCTTATTTTCAACTTAACGTACATCAGTTCCATCTGTCAACGTACTTTTGAACAGGCCCAGGTCCAGACCTCAGTAAATTTTTCATGTTCAAAAATAAAATTGGTTCTCTGAATGACTAATTGCTGTTTAAAACTCCTCATATGAATGTCTGCATGACATATTTAATACAGTTTGCAAGAATGTTGTTTAGCATCCGTGGTATGAAAACGATCGCTGCAAGACGCTGGCGGAGTGAACGAGTCTTGAGAGAGTTGAGGGTACTGGATCCAACTATTATAAGCGTAATGTTGCCAGATCCAAGTATTATAAGCGTTTTGGACTTGTCTTTTCCACTTAATTTGACACTTTAGAAAGTTAATAAAGTGGGAAGTTGCAGTATAGGGTCAGCGATATCTTTATCTTATTTGCAAAAAAGTTGAAATAATTTTGTTTGGTTTTTTGGGGGGTTTTTTTCAGTTTTTATTTGTTTTTATAGCAATATCTGGTAACACTGCATGATCGCCGGCACTTAAACTGACAGTAATTTAAAAAAGCCCATGGACAGGTTATTGCTGACAGGATAGCACATTGGGTTAGGGAAATGCAAAAAATGTCATGATATTATCTGTCAGAAAAGTTATCAACGCTGTCAAAAACATTAACAACTAGTACAGACCTGTAGAACAAGTAGGTTACAGAATTAAATGAAATAGCCTACGCAAACACTACCCATTAAGAAGTCTATGTTATGTCATTCAGTATAGTAGTTACATTTTCACAAATCATGCTAAAAACATTCATAAGTGCACTAGACAAAGTTATCATCTATATAGCAATGATTAGTAAAGAAAACTATAAAAGTAATATGTATTAATAAACAACTGAGGAAATTATCCACCCCTATAGTAAAATATTTAAATAAATTTGATGCAATAAATATGGTATAACTTAACATTGTTCATCCCTCCAAAATAGAGAAAACATCTTTCACAAACATCTACATCTCTGTCTCTTTTAAAGTGTTAGTGTATATAATGAGTTCTATTGTAGGGGTTATTATAGCACAATTCATAACCCCAGCCCTCACTCATTTTCAAACCCTGGCTATGGGTGTGCTTTTGAACCATGTTTTTGTGACAACAAAACAAGATCAGTAATGTACTTACACACCCCCTTTTAATAGTAGTGTTTTTTCCTCACTTCCTCTTTCTTAAAGTATTATAAACAATATGATATGTAAACAGGACTCTTTATTCATTTATATAAGGTCATTCAGAAATGAACATGGTCGCTGGTACTGATAGTTGCCATGTTATTAGGACAGCGTGGCGTTGGGTGAGGTTGTCATGTTAACCTTTACGCAGTGGAAACACTGGATTACACATTCATACACACGTTGTGACCATTACCAAAACATGTTACATACAGGTATGAAAGCAAAAACATGACTTCAGACCACCGTGATTATAAGAAAAATGTGGTTGAAGGGCTCGTAGCACAATTACTAACTGGAAATAAATATAAACTAAAATTAAATCTAAATGGTGTTTAAAAAAAATGACATAAGCGCATAACAAAATAACTAAAACTTAAACAAAAATAAAAAGGACTGATAATATAAAAATAAAGCCTAATCCAAAATATTAAACTAGCATATAAATAATACTAAAATACCACTGACCTGCAGCCCTTCACTAAGTGCTGTTGCTCATATCATATGCAAAGCGGCCAATAACTACTTAATGATTTTATATCAAATTATTAAAACCACAACAGCAAAAAAGTATGTTTAATTAAAGGGGTCAGAGAGCCACGTGCCATGAAATAAGCAGACTACGGAGAAAAAGAAAAAAAGAAATGCATAATATGACCCGTTTTTCAGGTAGCACTAAAACGCTGTTCTGTCTGAAGTGTGTGTGTTTGTATAAGCGTGGACACACTGGCCTCCTGCTGTCAGCGATGCACAGAAGAGGAAAGTCCTGTTACATAACACAGAGCTGAATCTCTGCATGGGGCATAATTACTCCACAATTACAGCTGCCAGTGTGCCAGTCTGTGCTGGTCAGTGGGGCTGGCAGCGCCCGCGCTCTCCTGTCTGCCATCACTACCACAACCTCCAGCCTGAACTTAAAGAAAAAAATCTTGAGTTATCGAAATAAATTCTCTTTCTGTGTACAGTTGTACACTTCAGATGACCTGTAGCAGGAAAACTGAACAGAGAAATGTACAGCTTGGTAAAGCATTTTGATTAATTTTAAGCAAAAAGTATTCACTGACTATCTGTAAACTCCAGAACTGCATTCTTGCATACTTTTGCCATAGGTGACATGCACAGTACATCATAGGCAAGGGGGGGAAAAAGCTAAATCGTTTTTATGGAGTAAAAATACAGTTTTTAATAAAAAAAAATTTTTTTTTAAGTTTATTGAGCAGCAAATCAGCATATTAGAATGATTTCTGAAGGATCATGTCACACTGAAGACTGGAGTTTTGATGCTGAAAATACAGATTTGCCATTGTTTAATAAATTCCATTTTAAAATATAATAAAATAGGAAACAGTTATTTTTTAAATTGTAATACTATTTTACAGTATTACTGTTTCATTGTATTTTTGATCAAATAAATGCAGCCTTGGTGAGAATAAGAGACTTAAAGTTGCTGCCGACTTTATTTCAGTGTAGTGACGTATTTCCTTCTGAAACGGAATATTGAGTAGAGGGCGGGGTTATATTCTGGCGCTCCTCCTCTCTGTCTCTCACTCATAGCAGCCTAATGGTTGGAGGGGTGTGTTTAAAAGGATATTCTGCCCAAGCCGTCAAACTGACGTCATCAGAGAAGGACTGCCGTTCCAGAGCAGAAGCAAATGTTCAGATTTTGATCAAAGATTACCAAGACAAACAATTTTTTTCAGCGGATTAACTTGCATGGATTAATTGTTAACATCAAGACTAGCAATGTGCGCTAGTAAAGTAAATAAAGTCAATTTTGATTTCATGCCGACTTTAAAGTCTGCGTGAACCGGAAGTTGCTGCTGACTGGATTTCAGTGTGGTGACGTATTTCCAGCTGAAACGGAATATTGAGCAGAGGGCAGGGTTTTATTTTTGCGCTCCTCTGCTCATCTCTCACTCACAGCAAACTAACGGTCAGAGGGGCGTGGTTAAGCAAATTCTGCCCAAGCTGTCAAATTGACGTCATCAGAGAAGGAATGCCATTCCAGAACAGAAGCAAATGATCAGATTTTGATTAAAGATTACCAAGACAAACAACTTTTTCAGAAGATTAACATGCACGGATTAATTGTTTTTCAATGTAAACAGTCACAACAGTTTTATTTATATTACACTATTTACACATTTATGAGCACGTAACCCAACCCCTGCCCCTAAACCTACCATTTCTCAATAAAACACGATATATCAGGCGGATACAGGAAAAAAATATTAATATTCCGTCTTCCGAGGCAAAACGACTGATTTGTGAGAGGAATAGACGCGATCTCCATAAAGCTCCTTCTGTGTGCTGCAGTCTCTGTGTGTGCGCAAATTAAAAAAATGCCGCCAGAAGAAGCCTTACGTCAGCCTTGGTTGTGAAATGCTATTGGCTCTTGCATGTCTTGTGACA
>NW_015552637.1:3593771-3594419 GCF_001515605.1 Sinocyclocheilus anshuiensis
AGGTCCCCCTAAGCCTTCCCCAGCCTTACACATGCCCCACTTATGCTCAGCTGCTAAACCTACCATTTGTCAATAAAACACAAGATATAACAGGCAGATACAACTACCGTCATAATTTATTCAAAAAGTATTCATATTACAAGTCTTCCGAGGCAAAACGATTGATTTGTGAGAGGAATAGACGCGATCGCCGTCTCCATCCACCGTAAAGCTCATCCTGTGTGCTGCAGTGTCTGTGCACATCTCTGCGCAAATTAAAAAAATGCCGCCAGAAGAAGCCTTACGTCAGCCTTGGTTGTGAAATGCTATTGGCTCTTGTGTGTCTCGTGACCGATTGCGTCATGCTACCTGAGTATCTTTTTGAATGAGCGGGATCATTTTCAGCTATTAAAACCTTATGTTTTACTCATAGACTGTATAAAAACATGGACGTCGTGTCTGTGACGTCACCCGTAGATTTCCGAAGAGTGTTTTTGAAGCTCAAAAGTGGGCGGAGGCAGCCGTCACCATCTTGGCAGCGCATCACCGCGCGTCACTCCCGGATAATCGAAAATGGGCAAAGAGGTGGGAGCAAGTTGCTGAAGCCACGCCCACCTAGCTCGACGGTGGTGACAGCAGCGGCAATCCACCTGTCACTCAAGTGGCCAC
>NW_015552637.1:3595231-3598130 GCF_001515605.1 Sinocyclocheilus anshuiensis
GATGAATTACAGTTTAAGTCACTTCCTTGTTGGCTTCACGAGAGAGAGCGGGAGGTTGCCGCTTGGTTTTACTCTCTTCTAGTGATGGGAAGTCCGGTTCTTTTCCGCGAACCGGTTCTTTCGGATAGTTCATTTCAATGAACCGGTTCATCGGTTCTTTTACGCCCTAACGTAATGACGTCATTCGCGATGAGTCTATCGTCCCGGGCCAGGATGAAAATACACATTCAAATTCTTTTAGTAAGGCAGTTAGTTAATTCCCATGGGTACTTGTTGTCGTATACTGAATTTCTTCAGGAATTCCAATTACCGATTAATGCTTACTGGAGACGCGAACCGTTTCAAAGGATTCAGTCCGATTTGATGAACTGGTTCAACCGGTTAAATAGAACTATTCATTCGTGAACCGGACATCACTACTCTCTTCTTCACATAAAGGCATTGTACGGCTTCAGAAGACTTGGAATGCAACGCGACTTGTTTGTAATGCTTTTATACTGCTTTTTATGGTCAGTTTTTGCAATAAATACCTGTGACTGTACTTTTTTAGCCTGCTGAGTGTTTTATACTGTTCAGAAGTGGGTAGGTTTAGGGTAGGGGTGGGGTTAGGTGCTCCAATGAAAGTATACATTTATATAAAATTATTTCTATTTTTTACAAACGCATGCAAACCATTAAATTAAGACAAACAACTGAAAACAATGGAGGACCCTGCACGTCAAAAAGTGACGCTAAAAGGATACCCCTGTGCGTCAAAAAAGGTGCTAAAGGACGTCAAAAAGTGACGCCAAGGGGTCCTGAACAAGCATCAATATGTGACGAGTTGGGAGTGAGAACGTGTTGTATAAGCATAAGATTTAAGATGGCAGAATTGTGTGAATGAGTGTGTGACAGGTGGAGGGACAGTGTGAGACCAGTTCATTTTATGAATGTGAAAATCTGTGTGTGTGTGGCAACAGAAATGGTGTAATCTCGTGCCAGAAAAAGTCAGGTCAACATGACCTCCGCTGAACCATCTGAGAGACCACAGAGTGCCACTGAATAAACACACACTTGATTAAACCACAGTACACAAGTTGCATTAAGAGCCAAAGTGTGCGTGTGCATGTGAGTGTGAGAACAGGCTCACTTCCAGAACCTAGTGCGTCATCTTGCAGCCTACATCCTATATAGGCAGATGCCAGAAAGGTAGCATCCTTAATGAAACTGAATCTCATAAATGAAGAATTTTACAAGGGAAGAACTCTGTGCCACGCAACTAGAGCTAATTTTACAGGAGATTTTAGTTGGTTTTAGCAAGTTGCTATTGAGTTAAATAGCCAGTTTCCAATTAGAGTGAACTAACTGATGTGTGTCAGCATTTAATAATGTATTTAATAAAATCCAATGCTTGTTTCTTGGTAATTTTGGGGTGCTGATTCTAAAATTAGTACCCGTTTTGCTCAAGTACTTTCTCACAAAATGATGCATTTAGTAGCATTTTGTCTTTAAACAATCCCTTAAACACCAGACAAACTGGCACACTTCCTCTGAACCGACTTACAACTATTTGTATAAATCTCATCCGATCCGATGTATGAATGATTCTGAAGACATTATTTTACGCCTAATTCTGATTTTAAGGTTAGAACGAGAAGAAACATCCAAACATTGACAGAAAGTTACAGAATTAGTGAAAAAAATATATATATATATTTTGAATAGAACGGTCTTTCTTGTTACTTTTGATCATTTTAAACACACGCTTGCTGATTAAAAGTATTATTTTCTTACTGGCCCCAAACTTTGAATGGTAGAGTAGATACTCTCAAAGCTACCAGGCCACAAAACAACAATTTTATTTCCTTTAAAGCGATTTTCACTTGTTTCTATTAATGCACATATCATTAAGAAGCCACTAAAGTAGTCTGACAAGCCTGCCTCTTCTATAAAGAGCAGCAAGCAGGTAATAACCATATCAAGGCTGCATTCTTAGCACACTAATCAAGAGGTGTGTGGATGTATTAGCATGCTAATGGCTCAATCACAAAGTCTTCTGTATAGAAGTAGAGAGGGAAGAGAGAGGAACTCTATTACTGGACCTTTCAAATTCTCAGAGAGCTAATTGTTACATACCTCAGAAAATCACAAATAACTCAATCTTTCACTCATCTCTCTTCGAGCTGGGTCCCCTGCTTTCCGAGCTGTGGGTCTATAAATGCACAGTGTTCATTAGCAGAAGGAGAGAGTAGTGATAAAAGGGTGAGAAGTGTTAAAAATGAAACAGACCAAACATTACACTTGCATAAACCTGCATTGACTCTCTAACCATTAGGCCACGACTTCCCCCATATATTTATAAATATATGTATAAAAAATAATTATTTATAAACTGTTTATGTAAATACTTTGACATTAAAGGTGTACTTGAACATTTCTCTACTCCTTTGCATTAAAACTTGATATTTGACTACTGTTTTTATTTTGAATAACGCATTAAAGGTCATACATACATAAAATCTATACTTAATTCTTATTTTGTGGAAAAAAAAACTGTATAAGAAAGTTTTTATTGATATTTTTGAACTGAGAATCATCAAATTAGATAATATTAGGTCAGGCTTTTTTTCCTCATCTTTTTCACTGCCTTCTTTGCAATGGCTCTTTAAAAACTGGCCAAAAGAAGGCAGCATAATTAAGTTGCCTACCTTTTGGAACCTCAAAACGCTCCCTACCTACAGTAGGTTTTTGGAACACAGCCTCAATGTGGCATAACCGCATGCTAGAATGAAGGCTGTCCTCAAGCCAAAAGCAAGCTAAATTTACAGCTCGCCCTCACACAGTGATGCCTGAAATAACAACCGGGTTCAAGGCAGCCCATCATAGAGGCAGACACCTGTTCATTAGGACCATTCAGCAG
>NW_015552637.1:3598734-3608329 GCF_001515605.1 Sinocyclocheilus anshuiensis
TTGAACACATTTCCCTTTAAAAGAGGATTAGCGCTGGGGGAGCTCTTGATTCCAGCTGTCATCGGTTCCGCTGTGGCATCTGGATCAAAAAGCAATCTCATTTGAGCTCGGAGCGCCGTGATTGGTCGCGGCAGACCCCGGTTAACCTTTGAGTGACAGCTTTAAATCCCTCCTCACATTTAGCGCCACTCCATACGACCAGATTTCAGAAGCGCACGTTCACTTTGCTGATCCGCAAGCAGATGCTGCGACATGACCCTAAACACAAACAATCAATAAATGCCAAAAGAAAATGGAGAATGGGGAAACAAATAAAACAGTTGTGGGACAGTTTTTATTTGTCCAGTCTGTTTATTACTAAAATCACTACTTTAATTTAAACAGACTCCAAACCCTAAGTATTAAAGTTCAGTGAGTAACTTGTAACAGATATGAATGAAACATCAAATCATATGGCTTGTTAAAGTGTGCTATTACTTTTCAAAGAGATCGGATTGACCTGATAAAAATATCTTAAACAAGCTCGTCTAAGCTGGTTTGCTAGTTTTGGGCACTTTTTAGCTAAGAAACCGGCTAGTCGCCCTGATAAACACCAGCTTGGCCAGTCTGGGAGACTATCCTAAACCAGCAAAGACCAGTGAACCAGCTTAAGCAGTTTTAAGCAGGTTTTTCAGCAGGATATGGATAATAACACAGAAGGGCAGAAACATACTTTATGCAAGCACACAAATGCAACCCTGAGTTTTCAGCAAATGTATATACTTGCATTAAGCATGTTTCTAGCCTTAAGTCGTACTTTAAAATGTCATCGCATTAGATAACAAAACATCAAACCAGCCAGTGCTCACTTTAAAAAAATAAATAAAAAAGACAGCACTAACACACACTAACATGTCTCTCTGCATGCCAAGACTGCATTTATTCAATCTAAAATACAGAAAAACAGTACAATTGTGAAATATATAATTAAATTTACAATAACGGTTTTATATTTGAATATTTTTAAAATGTAATTTACTCCTCTGATGCAAAGCTGAATTTTCAGCATCACTACTCCAGTCTTCAGTGCCACATGATCCTTCAGAAATCATTCTAATATGCTGATTTGATGCTCAAGAAACAGTTCTGCTGCTTAATATTTTTGTGGAAACTGATATATAATTTTTCCAGTTATTGCTGATGAACAGAAAGTTCAAAAGAACTGATTACTCCACTAAAACACCTTTGAAGGAGAACTGACTTCATACAACTACTAAAAGTCATCTGGAGACTAACAAAAATGGGGATTTCTGAGAAAAATATAATTTTTTTATAAGTATGATTTGTTGTATGCCACTTGGTTTGATATTTTGTTATCTAATGCAATGACATTCAGACATGTTTAAGCATGGCTGAAGGGTTCAAACCCTTCCTTATGTTTATGCGAAGCCACAAGCATGTATATAAAGTCAAGAAAATGCAAGAACCATCCTTTCAGCTCTAATGGGTCTTTCTCTCTCTCTCTCTCTCTCACACACACACACACACACACACACACACACACTTGTGGTGTTGTCATGCCTGTGGGAGTGGAAGGGTGTGGGAACATCTCTTAAGAGTAAGTTACAATAATAGCCTACATGACTAACAATAGAGCGGTAATGGATACCCCCAGCATTGTTGTGAGCACAATTTCCTGTCCATGTCCAGAACAAGCCACCAGTAAGTTAAACGCTGTTAGTGTGCTTAACGTGTGTTAATGTGTCCACACACATTATTATTATATTGAAGTTATATTCAAAGTAGAATTCATCCTACATAAGCAGTCGACCGTCACAGCAAAAACAGCATCAAGCAGCACACTTGGACTCAGGCAGCAACAAATACAATGCATTAAAGGAACAGATCCCCCAAAAATTAAAACTGTAATGATTTACTCACCCTCATGCCATTCCAAAACTGAACACATGTCTTCTGTGGAACATAAAAGAAGATACTGTCAAGAATGCTGGTGACCAAACAGCTCCCTTTGACTTCCATAGTATTTTTGTCCATACTATGGAAGTCAAAGGGACCCAAAAGCATTTGCTTACCAATATTCTTCAGAACATCTTTTATGTTCCACAGAACAAAGAAAATTATACAGGTTTGGAACGACATGAGGCAGAATTATGACAAAATTTTGATTTTTGGATGAATTATCCCTCTCAGTGCTGCTGTCCAGGGTGCTGAATCTGATCTTAGAGAGTCACAAACCAGCACATCTTCTCTCAGACGGACAGCCCATTGACCGTCTAATACATAATGTACACCAATACAGCAAGAGCTGCTAAAAATAACCAGTCACAAACTGATAGGCCAGCTTTACAAATTACTAAGTCAGGTTGCACAGCTTTATATCAGTGAAACATCACTGTTTACAGGTTACCAGGCTGTTACAATGAACACATCTGTGAAAGAACTATTACCTAGACAAGTTTGTTAGGTTCATGGCATTGAATCTGAAAGATACTGCAAAGTGCCTATTTTTACAATTTAAAATAACTTCTTTCTATTTGAATACAACTTAAAATGTAATTTTTTTCCTGTGATGCAATGCTGAATTTTCAGCAAAATTACTCCAGACTTTAGTCACATGATCCTTCAGAAATCATTAATTTTAGCAATGTTGAAAAAAGTTAAGTGCTGCTTAACATTTTTTCAGGACCCTATGATGGATAGAAAGTTGTTGTACAATGTGAACAGTTTCTGTACAATGCAATGTCCAGAATCGAATCTTCAGGATCTAATGTTTATATCAGTCTGTTAAAAAAACTAAGTTGTGTTTACAAGATAGTAAATGACTAGTGAAGAACAACTATTTACTGAACTTACCAGGAAAATCCTTAAAAATGTTTTATTTGAGGCAATGTATAGCAAGTAAACTAGATATACAAAAGCAGAATCATATTTTCCATCAGACAGATAATTATTACTTGGTTTTGGACAAATATAAATTCAGATCACACATTTCTGATAATATATTCTGTGTTTTTGGCTTCTACTTCAGATTAACAACAGCACAACAAAACAAAACAAACATTTCAGACTGACTTATACTGATAGTTTAAAGTCTGGCTATATGAATTAAGCCCTGCACACTGAATAAACCCATATAGACAAATGGAGTTCTGCTGATTACATTAGAGATTTTCACTATAGGCTGTGGGTTGCACAAGAACAATAGCGTCCCTTTCACAATTCACAATTCATTCAATACTCCCATCAATCAAGCAGATGAGATCCACTCAAAAAGAAGAATCACTGGAGCAAAACAAACTAACCACAGGAATGAGCCAACAGACCAGAAACCATGGAAACAATGCACCAACACAACTTTAAATGGACAGACCGGTATGATCCAGCCTGTACGAGCACATGAGAAACAATACACTACGATTCCCCAGTGAGACCACACTACGTAATGGCTCACACAGTAAATGGTTCTTCTTATCGCTGGCTGATCTGGTTGATCCTACAGTCTCAGAGGTTTGTAGTGACTCAAATAAGAGAGACTATTAAGACTAAAATCAAGAAACAACACAGAAATGCACCAGCTGATTAAATCAGCTGGATCCCACCAAAATACACTGTTTTGGGTCAGAAAGATTTTGTAATGATTTTAAAAGAAGTCTCCTGTGCTCACCAAGGCTGCTTTTATTTGATAGAAAAATACAGTAAAAACAGTTATGTTTCAAAAAATTTTTCAATTTAAAATAAATGAGTTCGATTTTAATACATTTTAAAATGGAATTTATTTAGCAGATTTTTCAGCATCATTACTCCAGTCTTTAGTGTCACATGATCCTTCAGAAATAACTCTGATATGCTGATTTGATGCTTAGGAAACATTTATTATTATTATTATTATGTTAAGAACTGTTGTGTTACGTACTATTTTTGTGGTAACCATAATACATTTTTTTTTTCAGGATTCTTTGAATATAAAGTTTAAAAGAACGGCGTTTATTTAAATCAGAAATATTTTGTAACATTATAATGATCTTTACTGTCACTTTTGATCAATTTATTGTGTTCTTGCTAAATAATCTTTTTTTTTTTGTCAAACAAAAAAAAAAAAACCTGCTGGCCCAAAATTTTCAAACTGTACAGTATGTTTTTAGAGTTTTAAAAAGACTTTAGGTTATGCCCAATTTTAAAGAATAGTTAATCCCAAAAAAAAAACGATCTCCCTATTTTTACACTGACAAAGTTATATGATCTTTTATGATACTTTTTTTGAAGTTACAGATCAGGGTTGCATTTCTCAAAAAAAAAACTGGTCACAAGTTCCGTCGTTACCAATAGAGTTCAATTGAAATTACCACCATAGTTAGCTAATAACGCTTTTGGGAAACGCACCGCTGATCCGTAACATCATCCCTCTCCTTTTGTGTTAAAAGTAAGAAAAAGACTCCTACGGTTTTGGAAAAACATGAGGGCGAGTAAACGACAGAAACTTTGAGAGAACTATTCCTTTAAGTACTTCCCAGATGGAGCAGAGAGATTAGATTGAGAAAATGGGCCAGACACAATAAACCTGCTGCTTCACAAACAAAAAAAAACAAAAAAAAATCCTTCATGTTTACTATACGTTTTTGAACATCTGAATTTATACACAGATCAACCATTGCAGACAGGACAGATACTAAACTTCAACAGCATGACCACTGTATAAAAGCTTGCATGTGGTTCACAGCACTGATATTCCATGCTTCCTTTCGTTTTTCACCACAGACAAGCACATTTTCAACCTATTTTTTTATAGAGATGATAATCCACTGCATGAGCAGCGCAGGAGCATGCAATAAGAGTGAGAAAACTAAAGGCATGTCAAATCTGAGTGCTGCGTAGAGCTGGAGATATGTGTACGTGTATGATTATGATTATGTATATGATCTGATTAGATACTGCATAAACACTGACAGGGGCTTTCCTATAAGCAAACGCAAACAGCATTCATTACATAACATTTTCTGCTCCTGAGGTCCACAACCGCCGATGAGAATTACAAATCAGATAAAGGTGTAGGCTAGTTTATTATATTCTTAGGGGGATGAAAGAGAGGAAGATGGAATTGGAAAGGGAGCTAAACACAGTTTATAACTACACTATTTTATAACTACACTATTATGTTACACTATTGTTAAAAAAAAGTAGTTTTTTTAATGTATTTTATTCAGCAAATTTCCATTTTAAATAAATGATAACTTTCTATTCATCAAAGAATACTGCAGAAAGGTATATATAAAGCAGCATGACTGTTTTCAACATTGAAATGTTTCTTGAGCAGTAAATCAGCATATTAAAATGATTTCTGAAGGATCATGTGACACTGAAATGCTGAAAATTCAGCTTTGCTCACATGAATAAATTCTACATTAAAGTATAATAAAATAGAATAGAGCAGTTATTTTAAATTTTAAAATAATTTTCCAGAATCTTGCTGTTTTTGCTGTATTTTATGTCAAACAAATGCATTTAAAAAAAAATCATACTGACCCCAAACTTTTGAACGGTAGTGCAATTCAGTGTTTTATAACTATCGACACTTAATTCATGCAACTCAGTGCAAGTCAGTTCCCACTGAAAATGCTTGCTCACTCCATGCTAGTGGACACTTAAGAAAGCATCATAAGCACCAAAATCCAAAACCGACTCAAAAAAAAGCAAACCACGATGTTCAAAGTATCAACCAAGTGTGTTTGGTATCTCTTCATTAAACAGTCATTCCATGGCATCATGGGAGGTGAATGTTGCCCAGTGCAACGTGATCTGACTGTCAGTTCTTCTACTACCCCACCAGAGCAAAGACAGCGACTACAACGCTATTTATAGTCACCCATGAATAACGTGAGGCTCTTCAGGATTTGCATGCAATCAGCTTCAGATGAACCGGTGCCACTATGAGGTTTTACCCAAACACATAAATGTAAAACAAACTGAGGAACATCAAGGCATTTTGCATTTGTGGTGGAACGTTTCTAAACGCTGCAAACTGATCAGCGTGTTCTCTCTCAGTGTGCTGGGTCAATCTTATGCAATAGCGGCAGCACTATACGGCAGCAGTGTTGGGTGTCTCAGCACTGTGACGTACTGCTCTGTGTACTACACTCACGCTGGGCGCTTCCGCTGCACAGGAAACTGGCTGAGTTCTGATTTACTCGTACACTGCGTATCACAGCATGCTAGTTTGAGGTCATTTATTCGGTTTTAGTGATGAGTCAACAAATTTATCTTGGATCTAAAGCATACATAAGTATACAGCGAACATCTACATCATTTTCAAAACTAATTTCTAGCATTCATTTTAAATGTAGTTTATGTTTAAGTAATTTTATGATGTGCTTTTGTCATTTTTAT
Source organism: Sinocyclocheilus anshuiensis (assembly GCF_001515605.1). NCBI lineage: Eukaryota > Metazoa > Chordata > Actinopteri > Cypriniformes > Cyprinidae > Sinocyclocheilus > Sinocyclocheilus anshuiensis. The sequence goes on from NW_015552637.1 coordinate 3,605,116, forward strand.
TAGTTATATTAACAAAAAAAATAGTAAAAATCACATGATGACAAATTAAATGTGTGGACGGCAAGAGAGGAGGGGTGGGTTAGAGATAAACAGAGTAAAAAATGAGAGAATAGGTAATGATAGGTGACGGAACATGAACGAGTCATGAATAGGAAGGCGAGTCGGAACGAGAGGAGGGCAGAGGTAATGCTCCGCTCAGCCATCATATGGCTCGTCCAAATGCAAAGGCTTATTTAACTTAATTACGCAGCCTTCTAAGGCATGCAATCCCAGAATGCATTGCAATAAGCTTAGTGAAAAAAAAAATCCAAAATGGAGGACTATACAAGAGAAATGTTAATAATTAATCCACATACAATTCATTCCATACTGACAAGCATTGAAGTATAACATACTATTTTATCTACTATTTTTGGACTGGTTTTTACTATTTTTAGTAATTCAAGTTTTTTTTTTTTTTTTTTTTTTGAACAACATGATTTGTATTATACATTACTGAAGGAGTTCCCAAGCCCACTTTTCTAAACCCCCAAAATAAAATTGGATGTAAGACATAAGATCCATTATATTTACTTGAAGTTCCCCCAGAGATTTTAAGTTAATATTTCAATAATTTAACAACACATTTGCATCTTCATGGTTCTCTGATGATGGTTAATGGTCACATGACATGCAAGTAAACAAATAAAACATTTTAGATTTTTTAGTATATATATATATATTACTGTTTTTATTGTATTATTTAAATTAAATTATTATTATTATTATTCATAATAATTTAACAATTCTAAAACTAATTATAAAACATGAAGAAATATACTGCTGTAAAATTAATATTGAATAATTATAAAAATTTTATTTTACACTACAAGTTACAATATTAATGTTGTCTTAAATTCCTAACTAACGTAAAGGTCTTAAATTCTTCACTTTCAAATGATCAAACCCTCGAGGTTATCACATTTCAGATTCTCGAGATTCAAATTCACTCTGAAACATGAAAACTTTTTTATATAGCAGTCTTTCATCTTATAACAGCAGATAGCGGATTTATTTCAATTAATTTTGCAACCCTATTTATATATTTGAAGTTTACATTTGGTTTTATTAATTATTAGCTTTTTATCAGCTTAATAACCCGCCTTGCACTACTGCATATGTAGAACGTTTCAAATCAGTCACTTCTGAGGTTCCACTTTAGAATGCTGTCTTAAAAAGCAGATACCTATTGTAGGCAGATCACTAGGTTTTGGAGACACACGCTCCACCTTTGGTTAACCAACACCCAGTGCTTTTACAAACCAGTCCATTAACATCCCGTATGCCAGCTAGTGTGCTGATGGAAGATGCTAATGAGCAGGACGGAGCCAGTTGGTGTGTGTTCTGCGGTGTGGATTGAGCCTCGCTGCGGCCCGTCCCCCCGGAGGCCACCCAGATGTGTGTGTGGGGGAAGGGGGTCTCACAGAGGCTCTTTACATGGTAGCAGTGGATGCCATGTGTATGAGTGAGTCTACAATTCAGGTCACAACGTTCCTTACCTCCTCAGTGTCATCTACAGATGGATTTGAGGAGGGATTCCTGCGATTACTGATGGAAAAGATTTGAGCGTATGAGCAAATTGCAGTCTGAGTCTCAGACAGCACACCCACAGTCCCATCACTGACCGGAGGAGGCATACAACTGACAAACACTAGCAGCAAATTGGCAGTTCCAATCGGGTTGACTTCCGGGAGTCGGAGGTCCAGGCTTTGCTTGGAAACATGTTTATGCAATGTTAATGCAATGAGCAACTTTGAGGAAGAACCAGTTGTTACACTCTTAAAAATAAAGGTGCTTTTAAAAGGTTCTTCACAGCGATGCCATAGAAGAACCATTTTTGGTTCCACAAAGAAACATTCAGTCAAAGGTTCTTTATAGAGCCATCTTTTCTTACCTTTTCATAATCTGAAGAACCTTCTTCCGCCACAAAGAACTTTTTGTGAAACAGAAATGTTCTTCAGATGTCAAAGGTTCTTTATGAAACCATTTAGACAAAAAAGGTTCTTCTATGGCATCGTGAAGCACCTTTATTTTTAAGACTGTAGATTTGCCAAAGTTTGCCAGGTTAGTGGCCTCAAATCTTTATAAGATACTCAGGTATTTGTTTAGCAAATAAGTTAGAACTGTATTCTGGACATAAATATGAACTGCGTTTGATAACCGTAAATGCTGGTGACGCATTCGCTTCCTGTCTAAATTGACAGTACTTAGCAAGAATAAGTTGCAGATTTTTAGTCAAAAGTCTGGCTGGCTGACTAGTGAGAATAGTTGACAAATGATAAAACAAGCATAAAACAAACAAACAACAAGCATTAAATGAGACCATATCTAGTAATGGTTTGGTCAAATTTGAATCCAAAAAGTTAGACTGATTACCACTTGGTTAACTGCTAGTTAGTCAAACTAGTTCTTCAGAGACAGTCTTAACATGGTGACTATGTTCATGCAACTGGACCCTGAAGCAGACAAGCTAAATGAAAATGTCCTCAAAAGGGCAGCATAATCTTACTCTTGTCATTTATTTATTTATCATTTTATTTGTATTTCTTAATCCTTGAATGTGTCACGGTGCAGGGTGCCTTCTCGGCTTCCCCTGCGGTCTGTGTTGTCCTGTCATGTTCGGTAGCTCGTGGTCTGGGCAATCAGCGCTGATCTCGCAGCGGGGGTTCGCGGATCACGAGCTGACTCTCCCCCACCTGTCGTTCATTCCCCCACTCCCATATATGTCTTTGTCTTTCTGTCCTTCATCGGGAGTAGATTGTTTTGTCCTTGCTTGTGTTTTGTGTAACTTATGAGTGCAAGCATCAGTGTCTGACCCTCTGTTCTCCTGTGCTTAAGGACTCGTAGTACGGAGATCCAGCATCTCGAGTGGTCCGCAGTGTCTGCCGGCCAGTTCTGGAATCTCCGCTCACCTGAGCAGCAATTAACTATTGTTTATGTTATTTTGTGTTTCGTAGCGAGAATAAAGAGCCTCCTTTCTCACTACTCTGCATCTGAGTCCTCTCTCTATCCCAGGCCCTGACAGAATCTACTCACCATAATACGGATTCAGCAGAGGAGACGGAGTTGCGCCGAGCCCTCATGCAGCAGGGCTCTCTTCTGGGGCGACAGCAGGAGGAACTCGCGGCTTCTCGTCGCGCTTACTCGGAGATTTCTCTCCAACTCAACCAGCTGG
>NW_015552637.1:3608891-3615182 GCF_001515605.1 Sinocyclocheilus anshuiensis
TGTCACGGTGCAGGGTGCCTTCTCGGCTTCCCCTGCGGTCTGTGTTGTCCTGTCATGTTCGGTAGCTCGTGGTCTGGGCAATCAGCGCTGATCTCGCAGCGGGGGTTCGCGGATCACGAGCTGACTCTCCCCCACCTGTCGTTCATTCCCCCACTCCCATATATGTCTTTGTCTTTCTGTCCTTCATCGGGAGTAGATTGTTTTGTCCTTGCTTGTGTTTTGTGTAACTTATGAGTGCAAGCATCAGTGTCTGACCCTCTGTTCTCCTGTGCTTAAGGACTCGTAGTACGGAGATCCGGCAGCTCGAGTGGTCCGCAGTGTCTGCCGGCCAGCTCTGGAATCTCCGCTCACCTGAGCAGCAATTAACTATTGTTTATGTTATTTTGTGTTTTGTGGCGAGAATAAAGAATCTCCTTTCTCACTACTCTGCATCTGAGTCCTCTATCTATCCTAGACCCTGACAGAATGAGCATGAAATAAATGAAAGAAAATACTTTTAAAATAGGAAATAAAATAAATTAAACAAAATGTGTAAAGTATGAAAATAAAAAATAAGTATGAAAATAATACATATAAAAACTTTTTTCTAAATCATTTTACCTGTTTTTTAACTCTCAAAAATTCATACTCAATTTAACTAAATTCAACTAATTTTGCACATCTAAACATGAAATACAATATTAAATAAATACGTAAGTACTGTTTTTTCCTTATACTGTAAGTACATATATAATACAGATGAGAAGCGCACACTACCCCCGGATAATAACAGAGCAAATAGGCAACAACTGCTCTCCTCAAGGCAATCTCTCTCAGTCAAATCTCCTAAACATCCTGTCTCTCATTCTTTCTGTCTCTTTCATAGGCTATAAACACCTCCCCTGGCACACTCTCACTTTCAGCTACTAAAACTCTCCCTCACTCTCTCTCTCTCTTGCTGGACTTGTTTCAATTTATTTGTGGCTCTTCCAGTGAGATGACAGGAAGTTGGCAAACACTTCTACAGAAGGCTTCTTCGTCTCTTCATTCTCCCAGGATTCCCCAAGTTGGCTTACAGCCACCGTTGTGTGTGTGTGTGTGTGTGTATGACCATTAAAAAAAAAAACATTATTTTTTTCTAGAGGAACATCCTGTGGCTTGGCTACCACGGACACACTGAGATTTATGGTGAAACAACCACAGCTAAAAATCTCAGTGACCAGTCGACCAGTTATCCTGCTTGTTTCTCCATCACCACCTTGACTAGACAAAATCTGAGCCTGAGCAGTACAGGACAAGTCCAGAACCACATGCTAATGAGCAAATGTCATATGATGCATAAAAACATGCTGTAACTCCAAAAAGAGCATTTATAGAAACGAAGCTGCAAAAACTGCTCATTCTGAGCGTCCTCAACATCAGAAAGATGCACTGATTAACACAATTATGATTACCCACATTTACACATCAACAACACCAAAAACGTATCATGGCGAGGCAATACAAAGGAAGTTCGACAGTTACTATCATTCCTAAACACTAGAACAACTACTGAAAAGAGTAAAATGTGGTTAAGTCAGTCAAATCCTGTGTTGTTTTGCTGCAGATCCTTCTGAAAAGGGGCTAAAGTTTATTTTAAATAAGGTTTCTGATTATTTTAGCCTTATTTCAACACAGACTGTGGCATGAATCCATCACAATATGAGACATCTTTATAAAGAGAATAGTTCACGCAAAAATGAAAATTTGTGTTTGTTTCTTCATCTGAACAGATTTCGGGGAAATTCAGCATTATATCACTTGCTCACCAATGGATCCTATGAAGTGAATGGGTGCCGTCAGAATGAGAGTCCAAACAGCTGATAAAAACATCACAATAATCCACTAGGAATCCACACATCTCCAGTCCATCAATTATAGTCTCGTGACATGAAAAGTTGCATGTTTGCAATAAACAAATACAACATTAATACATTTTAACTTTAAATACTCACTTCTGACCAAAATATCAGTCCATAATCTCTAATAACGCTTCCTCTATTAAAAAAAGTTCTTCTCCTGTCATTCTCTTACATCAAAATCCACCAACATATTAGTGTAGAATGGTTTTGGACTGTTTTTACAGCCCTTGATTTGTGCATATTTCTCTCCCGATTCAGAAAAAAATAACTTTTTCACTGGATGAAGCATTATTATGGTTTAAGGATTTAAGGTTTGTTTAGAAGCAACAGTTTACCGTTAAAAATGATGGACTGGAGTTGTGTGGATTCTTTTTTTATCAGCTGTTTGGACTCTCATTCTGACGGCACCCATTCACTGCAGAGGATCCATTAGTGAGCAAATGATGCAAGTTATCATTCTTGGAGTGAACGGGCCTTTTTTTGGAAGAGATATAAATATGCTGTAAAGTGCAAACTGTAAACTACATTTGGACCCAACATTAAATACAAGAAGTGTTTACATAGAAGGCACAGTAACAAAAAAGGCCTGTTTAGTTCAAAGTTAGACAACCATTACAGAGGTCATCTGCAAATGTAAGCTTTATATGTACAGTCGCGAAAGCAGTCTATTGAACTGAAAATAGATAGGAAAAACTAAACTATGACTGTTTTTGACACACAAAACCTGGACTAACCTGCACAACTTTAGTAGAAAGAATAAATAATGCAAATTATGATATGACCTCTTTAAATAACCCAAATGAAGGCATGGCCTTGTGGACCAGCGATGAGAATGTGATCAGGCCGTGAGTCACATGACACGGGCAGCAGCTCTGCACATTCACTGTTCAGTATAAGTAACAGTCAGGCCAACAAGCCGCCGTGTTGTTGTGTAACTCTACACCGGCCGTTTGCACACTACTCTAGAAAAGATCAGAGCCCTCGTGACAGCGTCCACACTGATGCTAACCAACCATCACCCTCCCTTACATGACATCAGCACTCGAGTGGCTAACATTATCTCTCTCGCTCTCTCAAAACTATGAATGGTGGATGTGTGTTTAAGAGGGAGGGATCAAGTGACTCACCTAACACACACACACACACAACAGCAGTGAGGTGGCAGTCAGCTTTACGTCTGTGACTCATGTTTACTTCACTTATTGCACGGAATCGGCTCTATTTCCATGCTGCAGTGTTAATATTTACCTAATGATAGAAGCACGTCTACACACCCTCGCAAAAAATCCATGAGCTAAAGATGCTGTACTGACGCTGCTCATAGAACTGCAAATACTTTCCTGTTTGAATCCTGGAGATTTTGTGCAGTAATTTGTTGCACAATGTTACTAAATCAATAACTGGGGGAAATCAGAAAAGCCATGATTTACCTTAAAAGAGCTTAGAAATAGCAAACAGAAAGAAATATTTTCTTCTGGAATCACCAACTTAAAGCTGACCAACTATATATTTATTACACACAACAGGGATGCTAAAAAATTACACAACTAATAATAAACAATTCAGATCTTTAAAGAAACTAATGTCTGATATGCATATTGCGCTACACTTTGATTTGTTTTACCATGTGTAAGCATCACTACAAATCAAAAACTCTTAAAATGTTTGACTCTCCTTTATTTTGTTTTCTAATTGATTTGAACTACACTGTAAAAAAAATTCAGTCATTTTACAAGAATATACTATTTCAGTCTCTACTTCGAAATAGTAAATTATACAAATAATTACAAAGAAACGGCATGTTACAACACATTGAATTAAACATTGCATTGTGGAGTGAAAGTCATTTCTACACCATTTTTCAGTGTTTTTATTTGATATCTATCCATAATAAAAACAATAATTAAAGCATCTTGCTTTGCCAACAAAAAAACAGACTTCTATCAACATGAAACCAGAACTTTCTAAACATGAAACGAGTGACAAAAGTCTTTTTGGTTGTATATAGCAGGGGTTTTCAAACCTGGCTTCCCCAGGGGGCCGCAAAAGGGTGCTAGGAAACATTGCGGATAAAAATAGTGGTGATTGGTTGTAAATCATGGGATTAATTATGATTATCTTATTCTATTGCCATGCCTAGATACAGTATTCATTAGATTTACACATCTAACATAAGTTTAACAGAAGGTAGGAGAAAGATATACTGTTAACTTGATACTTTACAAATAATATTTTGATCACCTCTTCTGGCTTTAATACAGTGACAATACAAAAAGCAATGTTGTTTTTATAATGCTATTTTTCATGAACCATAATACATTCAAATATACAGTTGTCTTTACATTTTAAAGTGACAGAGTCCCCCACAAGGTCGTCATAATATTATCTAAAGGTCAATGTCATAAAAAGTTTGAAAGCCCCTGCAATACTGAACTATTTCCTCTATTGCTGAAAATTAAGCAGTTGTTAAACCTCCACAAATGAGCCCAAGAACACATTTCTCACAAAATCTAACCACTCAAGACCTATAATAGTATTTCACTTAAATTAATTTGCAATTATACTGAAAACAAAGTTAAATCCTCCATATTTCACAACTGAGAACAAACATTGAATGGGTTTGTAAATCAGCGGACAGCGCCGTGGTGCTGAAATCTCTGGCGCCGCAGCCTCAACGCTCAGGTCAAAACAACATTAGATATTCACATCGATTAAACTGGAATAACGTGCTATTGTACTATGAGCTGTCATTATGAAGTGTGCACTAGTAAAGGCGAAAATGGCGCATAATACAGTCCCAAAGCCAAGAGAATGAAGCAGAGGCCTGATGTCCATATGACTAATAAATACAAATGTGATTCTCACCATTAGACATCACCACTAAACCTCCAACATTCGGGCTCTCTGTGTCAAATCAAACGAACCAGGGATCATTCACACCATTCCCTCTCCATCCTTTGGCCAACAGCTCAAGATATATTTTCATACAGTAAGGATCCATAAAGCTCTTACTTCAACATGGACTGCTCATTCTCCTCCTCTTTCTTCTGCCTGTCCATGACACCGAGGATGATCTTCCTCTCCTCCTCGGTGAGGTGGCTCAGGTCCGGCATCTCCGGCAGGACAGGCCCGCTGCGGGGCCCGGCTGGAGCAGACATCTTTACACGCTGATGCTGAAGAAGATCAATAACCAGACTTAATCCATGATGAATGCAAGGTCTATCTGATCAATCATCAGTGGGTTTTGGTTGCTCAGGAATCAAAGCATCATAACCCACAGCAGCATCTCTGATGACCGTTACGGTGCTTTAAAACCCTAAAGGAGGTTAAGTTATTTTACTACTATTGAAATGATAACAGTGTAAGCTCTTAGACTACATAAGGTGGATTTTACAGCATTAGATCAATCATTCTCTGAGCAATAGAACAGAAGAATGGATACAGCTGGTCCTTTTGAAGGCAATGGCTATTGAAATTAACGTAATCCTGTTTAAAATTCTCCTCTTCCTCAATACAAAAAGAAAATGAATAAAGCAACGATGCATTATGAATAAAATAGTAGATCTCAGATGTTATTCCAGATTTCAGTGAGGATGTGAAATCGCCTCTTGCCTTTTATTTGGCCATCATCCTGTTCAATCCTGTCTAACCCATCGCTGTCATCGTCCTGGAAAAGTTCTTTTGCATCTCATAATAAGTGTTTGTTTCCCTTTTGAGTCCCTCTGCACCGGTGCCTCGCTTTTCTCCAGGTTTGGTAATCCTTGAAGATATCTTAAATACACAAAAATGGATGCAGCGACATAGAATCCCAATTGGAAGTGTGGGCGGAGCAAAGCCGCCCGACCGGGAGGCGAGCTAACCAATCGTACTACGGCGAAGGCTTAGTTATTAATATTCATGAGGCAGCGATTGCTTTCGGAAGGAAACGACTGGACGTCAGCGCGGCCTATTTAACATTCAAGAGCACAGAATTCGCCATTGGAACAGAAGAACTAGACGTCAGCATTACTCGATTAATATTCAAGAACTAAACTTTACTCTTATTCACTGGCAGGAAAAAAGGTATTTGTACATTAACAACGTCCGTTACTTTACCAGAGGGGAAAAAAATAATTGCATAAACTGTGCTTCAGTGCTTTTATTTTAATTTATTTTTCTAAAGTCTAATGTATGTTTTCATAAATGAGAGAAATGTGTTTTGCAAAATAGTTGTACAAGCAACTTAAATGAGACCCTGGACCACAAAACCAGTCGGTATATTTGTAGCAATAGCCAACAATACATTGTATGGGTCAAAATGATCGATTTTTCTTTTATGCCAAAAATTATTAGGATATTAATTAAAGTTCATGTATCATGAAGATATTTTGTAAATTTCCTACCACATATATATATATGTATATATGTATAT
>NW_015552637.1:3615263-3625009 GCF_001515605.1 Sinocyclocheilus anshuiensis
TTGTGACCCTGGACCACAAAACCAGTCTTAAGTCGCTGGGGTATATTTGTAGCAATAGCCAAAAATTACATTGTATGGGTCAAAATGATTGATTTTCCTTTTATGCCAAAATTATTAGGATATTAAGTAAAGATCATGTTCCATGAAGATATTTTGTAAATTTCATACTGTAAATATATCAAAACTTAATTTTTGATTAGTAATATAAATTGCTAAGAACTTCATTTGGACAACTTTAAAGGCGATTTTCTCAATTTTTCTTTTGCACCCTCAGATTCCAGATTTTCAAATAGTTGTATCTCGGCCAAATATTGACATATCATAAAAAAAACATACATCAGTGGAAAGCTTGTGTATTCAACTTTCAGAAGATGTATAAAATGTTGACTGGTTTTGTGGTCCAAAATTATAAAACTGACCAATTTGATGATAAATCTTTTATTCAGGAACCAAGACAGCACCATTGGAAGATAAGAACTCATCGTCAGCATGACCCAATGAATACTGAAGAATCAAGACAGCACCATTGGAAGGTCAGGGCGCAACGTCAGTATGACCCAATTAATATTCATCTAAACCTTTGCCATAGTAGGACTCGCAATTTCATTGACAGAAAATCATCGTGAAAAAACGGACTGGAATCTACATTGTAGCTGGATCAGCCATACATTCTAAAAATAACCTGAGCATGGTCCGTTGCCAATAGGAAGTATAGACCAATAATGCGTCAAATTATTTGAATCTTTATGGAATACTACTACATCCTTTTTAAAAAATGATAAGGCTTAATTACATTTTAAACTGCTAAATAAAACATCATCTTGTTCATTTCTATTTACAGCTAAATACAACCTAGGGTGTTGCTTTCAGCTGCATTCATGTGCATTAATGAATTAAATATTATTGAGGCGATTCTTGATTCCATGAGATTGATACAAGTCATTTTAACCAAGGCAAAATGTAGCATGACCTTTATTAATATCATATCAAACATTACTAATTCAGTGCTTAATTTCATTAGTTGATGCACCTTCAAACACTAAAACATGAAATTTTACTGACCTGTTCAACATTATACAATGTAAATAACTTTATAATACAATTATAGTGTTACCATAGTATTGTTCAAAGCACCTGTTTCTGACTCAAAGAATCAATTTCTCACACCTTTGGGTTGCGCAGTCTATAGATGAGATTTAAACGAGAGCAGATTGAGATGATAGGATTATGGGCTAAAAAGGTGAAGTGTATTTTATACCTTATTAAAGAATTAAGTCGTTTACAGGATGTGAAAACAGTGCTGGTTTACCTTTGCAAACAATTGCATAACACAAACACTGTAAAACATCAGGCTTGCATTTAAGGCTGTATATGAGAACTACTGAGACAACTGACTCTTAACAATACTCACCAACCTTAGCTTGCAATTATTGTAGTTCACCATCAGACAATATATGGCCCACATAACATCAGTAAGAACACCTACAAGGTAACCTTGCTCCAAGGTAAATCCATGTTAATTAATTTACATGGTGATACAGGTAATGGTAGCAGGTGATGGTAACACATTCACTGGTACCTATGTTATAGAAACATTTGGAACAGTCCTGTTTACTTACATCAATGTGTCATTGTGTAACCCAGTGGGTTTGGAGTGAAGGCTAAATTGGAAACAGGAATATTCACAAATAAAGATGTTTTCATTGTTCATACACAACCAATTATAAAGAGAGCTCAGTGTGTGTCCATGTAAAATTCTTTAGAAATGTTAGAAATGTGTAGCAAACAGCAGTATGCCGACAGTTCTTGTGTACACTCAAAAACTTAGTATTGAAGTACAAGAGAGGGCAAAGGGTGGAATATTTTGGAGCGTGTCCGTGTGTGGAGAAACAGAAACCCATCCACCGAAAGCACCTCTTTAAATCAGCTCTTACTCCACGACAGCCACCACATGTTTCTCCTTTTCTGTCAGCAGAGGAACAGATCCCGGCTTGCTGTGTTTGCGGACGTTTTGTTCCCTAAAAACACACACAGAGAAGCACAGACAATCAGAATGCCAATCAAACTTGAACATGGATTCATTTCATTTTGCTGCCAGTACAAAAGAGCCAAAAGGCACAAGATACAATGAGATTTAAAGATGAAATGTGTCATTTTTCCCCCACGTTTTTTCAAAGAAGTCAAGATGAACATACTGATGTTGTTATGTGAGTGAGTGAGTGACGTGACATGTGGCCAAGTTTGGTTACCCATACTAGGAATTAGTGCTCTGCATTTAACCCATCCTAAGTGCACACACGCAGCAGTGAACACACACACACCGTGAACACACACCCGGACTGCATAACACAAACACTGTAAAACATCAGGCTTGCATTTAAGGCTGTATACAGTGGGTACGGAAAGTATTCAGACCCCCTTAAATTTTTCACTCTTTGTTATATTGCAGCCATTTGCTAAAATCATTTAAGTTAATTTTTTCACTCAAAAACTTAGTATTGAAGTACAAGAGAGGGCAAAGGGTGGAATATTTTGGAGCGTGTCCGTGTGTGGAGAAACAGAAACCCATCCACCGAAAGCACCTCTTTAAATCAGCTCTTACTCCACGACAGCCACCACATGTTTCTCCTTTTCTGTCAGCAGAGGAACAGATCCCGGCTTGCTGTGTTTGCGGACGTTTTGTTCCCTAAAAACACACACAGAGAAGCACAGACAATCAGAATGCCAATCAAACTTGAACATGGATTCATTTCATTTTGCTGCCAGTACAAAAGAGCCAAAAGGCACAAGATACAATGAGATTTAAAGTTGAAATGTGTCCTTTTTCCCAAGCTTTTTCAAAGAAGTCTGATGTTGTTATGGTATGCAACACAAGGTTTCCAGGTGCTGCAAATTAATGAATTTTGGGACTTTAATTGATGGACTAGAGTTGTGCGGATTGCATGTGGATTCTCATTCTGGCGGCACCCATTCACTTCAGAGGAGCCATTAGTGAACAAGTGATGTAATGCTAAATTTCTCCAAATCTCTTCAACAAATTGCCATTTTTGGGTTAATTATTCCTTTAACATTGGTGAAGGGAACTTACTTCCTGCGCCGGGCTTTCTTCATTTCCCGCAGCTCTCACTTCTGCTTCAGGACGTCTCTGGGCAGGTGGTGGTGACGGGCGATGCGTTTCACCTGTGGATGGTGCTGAAATTTCTCAATCAGCTTCTTGTTATAGTTTGCGGCAGCTTTTTCTCGAGCTGAGAGCTGTGAACAATGAGATTTGTGTCTTTGGTCATGACAGCATACATGCATACACCATGCAACAGCAGAAAAGATTTTGCTATGGGTACAACCTGCTTTCAAACTGTATTAATGTACACATTTCTTATGAATGCACTTCATAAACACAACAGTGGCAGCACAGACATGCAACATCCTGAGAAGTCTTTTTAATTCGGCAATCAACATAAAACCACATTTTTCAGTAGAAGAAACACAGCAACGTGCTCCTCATCTATCTCTCTATAATAAAATCTCTTCAGCTCCCCGGCTTCAGCACGTCTCACTCCACACCCCTCCGAGGCTTTTATTCTAATTAAAAGCAATGATTTTCTCAAATTCAATTTGTTTAGGGCAATCAAATAGCTGCTGATGCCATCAGAGCGCTCGGGAGGAAAATCGGAAGGTCTGTTAACTCTTATTTACGAATTTCTTGACATCGTTCACATGAGGGGGAAAAATGAACATGACTCTGCTGTTTCCATGGAGACATCCCATAATAGAGCTGTTGGGTTTGTAGTCCTGCCCAGAAGCGAATTAGCATATCAGCCATGGGATCGTTTAGGAATTTCAAATATAATTTTAGAATAACCTTTTACTGATTTATTAGTAAAATAGGCATTACTTGAAGAGACATTCACACCTTGTTTTACAAGATAAATTATACGCATTCAAACCTCAGATGTGAATTTTACATCTGTTATTATGTTTCTAAAATTGCTAACAAGTTGCAACATAAGAACTACAACTACCATACTTATGCAGCAACTTATTTTTCTTTTACTGTACTTACTGTTATCGTAACCTGTGCTAACTGAAATAAAGCTGAAATAGAATAAAATAAATATCAGATGGAAAAACTACACAAAAATGAAAACTTTTAAATAAGCAGAGGTATTGGAATTACTAAATGAAAACTAAAATAAAAGATAACTTTACAAATATTTTTAAAAAACAAACCAATAAAAATGGCAAAAGTACATTAAATGTAAAAAATAAATAAATAAATAAATAAAAACTAAAATATAAAAGCTCAAAATATTGAAAACTAAAATATTATATAAATATTACTAAAATAACAGTTAATGACATGTTTTTCACATTACAGTAAGAATTTAGGGGAGAAATGTGTTTTATTGTCATGCAAACAACATCACAATAAACTTAATGGTCTTAAAAACAGGCTTTATTTTCTTATATAAATTATAACAAATATAATTACACTTATGCATTTGGCAAATGTTTTTATCCTAAGTGCATTTAAGGTATACATTTTATCAGTTAATGACCTTGGCGTTGCTAGCACTATGCTCTACTGTTTAAGCTACAGGAATGCTTAAAGAAAAATATACACATATTACACAATATACACAGACTGCAAGTAGCAATTATATGTAATTTTCTACATGAAGTATAACATTATAAGAGGACTTTAGGGATTAATTAAAGGGCTATAAAAGTGTAAAGCATGGCCCTTTTCTTATTTGAAACTACAGAAACAATGTGCTTAAGTGAAAAAATCTGATACTGTGATTGTAATAAGTCACTCACAGAGGGTCAATCTCATAAACAGTTAATTTTCTTAATAATCTAGTAACATGGGCATTTGGTCAGACGGCAAAGAAAAACCAAACCAAACCAAAGCCAGTCTCTTTAATGTCCAAAGAGCTTCTCCAGACAGCAGACTCTTGATTCAGCATCTGCCCCTTTAATTAAATACTCTCATGTGCTTGATAGTTTAAGGTCTTCATTATTTTTCTGCTTTAAGTGATTGGCCGATTCAAACTGCTGATAACTGCAGTGAATGTCTGATCTCTTTAAGTGAAAAGCATCAGAATAAATCTCTCTCTTAAAGTCCAGCAGGAGCCAAAAACTTGCCAACGATGGGCCGCATGAGGGAATCAGTTGTACTAGAGCTGATACAAATTGATGGGGAGAAGAAACTACCATCTACCTGGAGCGGAACCAACCTCTGCCTCAGCAGAACAAAAAGCTTTCTTTCCACGTGTATATACACATCAAGCTTACTTAAAGGGGACATATTTACTGTTTTGTAACAATTACTTTCCCCCTGACTAAAATTGACACTCCTTGATATATAGGTCTTGTTTTTTAACAACTTTCAAGATCAGATATCATGATAAAACTGAAAAATATTTTAGCCAAACAGTCCAGTCCTAATCTATACAATTTTTTTTGAGTGAGAGCAAAATTATCGGAGCCGTTCTTATCCCTATATAAACTACAAAAGTGCTTCAATCTTTAAAAACATCTATGGACCTGTGCGGATTTCCTTGTAAGCAAACTTCACTTTATGAAATGGGTTTAGGCACTTTGGGGCACTCTATTACAAGAGTTGCTTTGACAAGAGACATAAAACTCTAGAGCTTTTTCCTGGCCAGGTTTCAGACCGTGGCAACACTGCCATAGAAGTGCTTAATGAAAGTGATTTGTGAGTGTAATTCATTTTAAGTGCTTTGTGGGGTGGCCACAGGGCCAAATACAGCCCTTATTAACCACCTGAGTGCATCTGCAACAAGTGAATACCCTTAAAAAGCTCTGCAATCAGTTATAAAACCTGTAGTCATTGAGTTAAAACTCTTTCTGGTTGACAGACATGAAATGGGATAATGCACTCACCAGTCCAAGCTTCTCCGAGGCATTGGCCCTTCCATAGCCGAATGCTCATCTCGTTGGAGCCGCTCAGGACATATTTGTTATCAGCAGACCATCTCACACAGATGACATGCTGCATACGTTTGGTGTGGTACACATGCATGCATATGTAAGCGATAATGCATGGCTACCTGTGCATTAAACGATTTTAATGCACAACGTGAAGGCAAAGAGGTTATTTCGTCAGTTACGGTGTGTTTGCGTGCATCAGTGAAAGCAGCGCATTAATATAGAACAGTGATTAAACTGACTTGGAATTACATGTGCATTAAACGGTTTTAATGCATAGTGGTTTTAATGCTTTGAGTGGATAACAATGGGAAACATACCCTAATTATTCAATAACATTATTAATACATTTTTTATTTATTATTATTATTAGATTTTAATTATAATTTTTTATTGTAATTTATTTAGATTAGCACTTATTTTTATTTTTATATCCTCAATATGAAAAAATCTAATATAGTGTATTTGTAAAAAAAATTAAGAACAAAAAAAATCTTAGTGCATCATGGTTTCCACACAAAAAAAATAAAATAAAAAAGTTTTCAACATGAATATTAATTTAAAAAAAAAAGTTTTTTTGAGCACCAAATCAGAATATTAGAATAATTTCTGAAAGATCATGTGACAATGAAGACTAGAGTAATGATGCTGATAACAGCTTTGGATCACAGGAATAAATTACACTTTAACTTATATTCAAATAGAAAACACTTATTTTAAATTGTAATAGTATTTCACAATATTTCTGTTTTTACTGTATTTTTGATCAAATAAATGCAGCCTTGGTGGGCGTAAGGGACTTCTTTAAAAAACATTTAAAAAAATGGGTACACTTTAAGGTGTCCTTGTTACAGTGTAATTATACATTTAAGTACTGAATAATATTAACATGTACTTACTATATAGGGTTAGGATTTGGCTTAGGGTTACTTGCATGTAATCATGCATAATTCATTGTTATTATAATAGTAAGTACATGTAATGTGTGACAAGGACACCTTAAAATAAAGTGGTACCAAAAAATCTTAATTATTTCAAACTTTTGGCCAGCAGTATGTGTTAGAGAGAGAGAGAGAGAGAGAGAGACAGAGAGAGAGAGAGAGAGAGAGAGAGCTCACCCCACATGAGAGAGAGAGAGAGAGAGAGAGAGAGAGAGATCTCCTTGGCCTTTTCACACCACACTCACCTGCTGTGGCCTTTGTCTTTCGGAAAGATTCGGACTGTTTTGTCAAAGCTGGTGGATACAAACTCCCTTCCTGTAGGTGAATAATCCACATCCAGGACAGCGGATACATGATCCATGTGCACATTCACAGGAACATCCAGATTCCTTATATCGTAAGTATAAAGGCTGTAGAAGAAACAGATGATATGATTTCATATGATTTATTTACTCTCATTTTATTTTTCATATTGGCTTTGACATATTTGAATCATTGTAAAGCTGCTTTAAAGCAATGCATATTATGAAAAGATCAGCTGAAGTAAATTGAAATTGAATGAAATTGAATTCGATCACCTCCACAGGGTTGTAGCGGACACAGCTGAAGCAGGTTACGAATGTGCCCTCCCTCTGGTGGTGGTCAATGCCAGTGAACACTGCCTGCAAGACACATCAGGCCTCTTACAAACCGAAAACCTTACAGAACCCTAAAAGTGTGTGCATATTTATAAATATGACTAAATATAATTTAGTGGATAAAATTGTGAAACATACCCTAATTACTGACCAACAGTATTACTTGGTTTTTATTTGTATTTATTGTAGTTTTACATTGTAATATTTAGATTAGCATCTGATTTTTATTGTATCTTCAATATAAAATGGTGCTTTTTCTATAATAATCCAGATTATTTTTAATTATAATTTTTCATTTTAGTTCAGTAAAATTGTGAAATGCTATTAGAATTTAAAAAGTTATCAATTTGTGTTTTCTATTCGAATATATTTTAAAATGTATTTTATTCTGCTGAATAATCAGCAGCCATAGCTCCAGTCTTTAGTGTCACATGATCCTTCAGAAATCAATATAATATGCCTATTTGCTCCTCAAAAAACATTTCTTATCAATGCTGAAAAGATACAGAAAAAGAAAGAAAGAAATTAATGAAATTAATTCTAGCAAAGAAGCATTAAAGACATTTATAATGTTACAAAAGGTTTCTATTTCAAATAAACACTGATCTTTTGACCGTTTTATTCATTAAAGATATATCCTGGATATTTATTATGGTTTCCACAAATATATTAAGCAGGAAAACCATTTTCAACACTGATAATACTAAGAGTGATCATCAATAACTTAGCACCAATAATAATTGATAATAACTGAGCTTCAAATCAGCATATTAGAATGATTTCTGAAGGATCATGTGACAATGAAGACTGTTATTTTAAATTATAATAATAATAATATTCCATAATATTATTGAATTACAATATTCATTTATTTTTGGTCAAATAAACACAGCCATTTCAGAATTTTATAATAATATAAATAATCTTTGATATAATGTATAAGATAAAACTGTACCTTGCCCAGGCTCCTCCCGAACTCCATCTCCCTGTGCCTCCATGTTCCACTGTTTGATGGTCTTGTCATCTCCTACCTGTTGCACATGAAGATTTCACAGAATCACATAACTGCACAAGCACTTACTAACTGGATTGTCTTCATCTATATCAAGGAAGAATATGGAATATGCAGGATTAAAATACCGTGAAAAAGGAAGTGCCACAAAAGCGGGAACAGATTCCTCGCACAAATCCTTCATGAGCCTGAACTGTCCTCAAACACTCCCGCTTAGGAAGGTTTCACACTTTCACCTGTGTGCCACAAAAGCGGGAACAAATTCCTCGCACAAATCCTTCATGAGCCTGAACTGTCCTCAAACACTCCCGCTTAGGAAGGTTTCACACTTTCACCTGTAAGAATCACGAATCCACGCATTCATCCATACTAAATTTAGAAGGCCATTTGCACACTCTTTTGACATATTGGGAAAAATAACTGCAAAACTGAAGTTCATTAACTGTGTCCTTTGTCTTATTGTTTACAGTATTGTTGTATGTTGGGTGTGCATGTTATGTAATATGTAAACATAACAGTGACTGCGCATGCTCAATACAAGAGCCTAAATGAGCTCCTAAAAGAGCCATAATACTCAAACAGCACGGTAAAGGCTTTAAAGTGTTACCTCCCCATCGCAGGCACCAGAGATGATTGTTGACAAGGCTTTTGGCGTGTTTGCTGATGCAGCTGATACCATCTCTGTGTCCATCTAGTGAAGCTACAAAGGGTTTGGCAAACACCCTCTCCAGTTTAGTGGCATTTAGGGCCCTGGTGTATTCTCTGGGCACTTCAAAGGGATGCAGGTTCGGGTCGTAATTGCTTGGCACTAGATAGAGAACACATTACAGTTGCTATACATCATACTACACCAACCCTCATATAATCATCACGTTATGTTTACATACCTCGCTGTATATCTCTGGTCGTCTCTCGAACATAATCGTCCGAGTTTCTACAAAGCGCTTTAACTTTCATTCCAGCAGTTTATAAAATTAAACACTCAATCCTGATCAAATCTGCAGCGTTCAGAGAAATGTTGGAGCATGTGTTCTTCTTCTTCTTCTTCTTCTTTAAATTTTATTGGCGGTTGGCAAACCAACTTAAAGGTGCATTTACCGCCACCTACTGGACTGGAGTGTGGGCAGTACTTTGAAAGAAAAGGGAGGAAAGGGGAAAAAAAAAAAAAAAAATTATATACATATTCCCCCCCCCCCCAATATT
>NW_015552637.1:3628480-3630566 GCF_001515605.1 Sinocyclocheilus anshuiensis
CAGCATTTGAAATGACTGCCAATCAGCTTTATCTAACTTCCACCTTGGTGTTCTGATTTCATTATCCTGATATATCTCTACTCCAATCCTAGTTATTATTGGATGATGATCACTACCTACTGTTGATTGGTTTAAAACCTCCCATGTGCTGATTCCTGCAATTTCATTTGACATTATTGTCAAGTCAATAACACTTTCGGTGTTATGTGTGCTACTATACCTTGTGCCCTTTCCGTCATTAATACATACCAGATTTTTATTATCTATAAATTCTTCTATTATTGATCCATTTGCATCTGTAATCCTACTCCCCCATAGTGTACTGTGTGCATTAAAATCCCCACACCATACTATTTCCCCTTGTATAATCTTACATACTGCATTTAGTATATCCATGCTCAGTCTGTTACATGGATTATAAAAATTTACTATCATTATATTTTTCCTTCCTGTCCATGCTTTGATTATAATAGATTCATGTTCTTTTCCTTTATTGATTATATTATATCTTATCCCATTTCTTATAAAAGTTGCCACCCCTCCACCTTTTCCTATTTCCCTATCATTTTGGATTGCAGTATATCCAGATATCACAAAGTCTAACTGTGGTTTCAACCATGTCTCCTGTACACAAATTACATGAGGTTTATCTGATAACTCAGAAACAAACTTTTTGAATTCTTGTCCATTAGCGATAAGACTCCTGGCATTCCACTGCAATAAAACTAGAATCATGTAGATCCACCAACCCATGACTGAGAGTTAGAGATTCCTGCAGTTAACATTTCTTCCACTACTTCACAATTAAGTCCTTTAACCCCAAGATATTTCTCTGCTGCTTTAACTATTATTTTGATCTTTCCAGTCTTCCTTTCTGTCTGTGCCGAGCAATTGATTACCTCAATCATGAACAATACAAATTCATTTTTGCTCATAATTAGCACGCCTTTTTTTTCCATAATCTTTTCACAGCTCCTGCAAGGTCTATCTTTAGTTTCATTGTTTGCGTCTTTAGTTTCATTATTTGCTGGTTTATAAACAATCTTTTCTCTATACACTTTCTTTACTGCTTCTGCATGTTATTCCTTGTAATGCCTTCATTCGTTGCACCTCCACTGCCCTCTTGCTGGCTTCGCATCCGCGGTAAGCCGAGCTGCGTTGTCCTCCACAGTTGCAGCACTTAAGCTCTACTCCCTCTCCACACTTTCCGTACTCATGTTCACCTGCACATCTGCCACATCTTTGTTTGCCCTTACATATTGCTGCTACATGACCATATTTCTGGCACTTAAAGCACCTCAGTGGTGGAGGAATATATGGCCTGACCTCATAGCTCATGTATCCGATGTACACCTTGCCAGGAAGTTTTGATTCATCAAACTTAATCATAACAGACAAGCTGTTGCATTTCTCTCCATTTCTAGTTGTTGTAAGGCGTTTTACTTCCAAAACTTTTGCCCCTGTCATATTATCTTTCATTTGTTCTTCTGAAATGTCTGTAGGTATCCCTGAAATGACTCCTCGAATCAATTTTTTGTACTCAAATACACTGCAGTCTCTTACTATCGATTTTATTCAGTCGTAAGGCTTTTTCTTGCTGCACTTTATTTCTACAAACAATCAACAGTGAGCCGTTCCTCAATACCTTAGCATTTTTGATCTCACCCAGCAATTTATTTATTGCTTTTGTTAATTTAACCGGGTTCCACTCACCAAACGTCGTCCCTTCTTCATATAATTTTACGATCACTTTATGTTCTTCTTCCTGCCTTGTTGTTACAATAACACTTTGCTCACTATCAGTTTCATCCATATTCGTTGTTTCATTTCCTTTTTTTTTCCGTTTTCTCGATCGTACTACATTCCATACACTACTATCTCCCCCGCCATCTTCTTCGAATCCCATCTCACTTCCTGACTCGTCACTTCCTTCTGCCATTTCCTGCCCAGTCACAGTCCAGCCGTTGCCAACCCAAAGCGCTACCGTCAGCGCCACTTGCTGGTCTGGTGAAGATCCGCCTGGATCATGTGTTTGTATGACGTAGCGCACTAATATGACGTGACACATCCGGGTACTGGGGGGGGG
>NW_015552637.1:3630913-3631270 GCF_001515605.1 Sinocyclocheilus anshuiensis
TACAATTAATGGCAAAATGAATGTTTGGAAATGTAAACTGATATTTCCTACTGACACACTACAGCAAAAGACAGAAATAGCTGACTTAAAACCTTTTTTAGCAGGTGAAAATACTAGTGTTCTAATCATTTTGGCCACCACTGTAAATAAATAAAATAAATAAGCATGTCATATTTTTCCTTTGTTTTATTCTATCTAGTGGTTTTGTGAAGATGGAAATGTTGGAAATGTTGTAGAAGAACAAAGAAAACCCTGAAGTTTCGAGGCGATCTGGCCTACAGGAGGAAACAGTGAGGAAACAGTTTCAGGTATAAAGAGCTGAATTCACCATTATCTCTCACTGTTATCTGATTAATA
>NW_015552637.1:3635331-3636885 GCF_001515605.1 Sinocyclocheilus anshuiensis
TCTCCATTGGCAACACGCACGATTTGTGTCGATTGCAAGTGACGTCGCAGGTA
Organism: Sinocyclocheilus anshuiensis; assembly: GCF_001515605.1. Taxonomy (NCBI): domain Eukaryota; kingdom Metazoa; phylum Chordata; class Actinopteri; order Cypriniformes; family Cyprinidae; genus Sinocyclocheilus; species Sinocyclocheilus anshuiensis. The sequence goes on from NW_015552637.1 coordinate 3,635,385, forward strand.
TCGGAGAGTGCAAGTGGCGATTGCAAGTGACTTCGTAATTTAGTTTCTTTTGTCTTGTCTTCACCACCTGGCTACTGTTGTAAAATGTTGAGAGATTCAAACAAAAAGTAATCAATAAATAGAACAAAATAAAAAAATAAAGACTGCAAGTGACGTCGCTAGCGGAAGCGCAAGTGTCTGAGAGTGCAAGTCTGAGAGTGCAAGTGCAAGGCTGCAGCCAGACCCTTCTCACAGTTCTTCTGGATTGAGTCTGTCACAGTTTGTTCTGTTTCTTCATGTCATTCCAGAAAGACTGGATGATGATCAGATCAGATCAGATCTCCGTGTGGAGCACTGGCTGTAGTCAGACAAAAAATTAACAGGATGATTACAATTAATGGCAAAATGAATGTTTGGAAATGTAAACTGATATTTCCTACTGACACACTACAACAAAAGACAGAAATAGCTGACTTAAAACCTTTTTTAGCAGGTGAAAATACTAGTGTTCTAATCATTTTGGCCACCACTGTAAATAAATAACGTCTTCTGGCATGTCATATTTTTCCTTTGTTTTATTCTATCTAGTGGTTTTGTGAAGATGGAAATGTTGAGGACCCATTAGAAGAACAAAGAAAACCCTGAAGTTTCGAGGAGATCTGGCCTACAGGAGGAAACAGTGAGGAAACAGTTTCAGGTATAAAGAGCTGAATTCACCATTATCTCTCACTGTTATCTGATTCATAAGCTGATTTGTGAGTTATGTCAATGACAGGCCTCTCATACCTGCTGGAAACATATCGGTGAAGAGAGATGTGCTGGAAGGGATCGCACGATGCTGCTGTCACCTGGGCAAAAAAGAAGAGGCTCTAAATGCCTGTGAGAAACTGGTAAATATAGTAAATTACTAACTCCAACAACTTGTATGTATGCTTTTGCTGAGGTACTGGTTTATTGACAGAGGACAGAAGTATCCAACACCTGCCACCTCACCTGTGTCCTTCAGCTGGAGCTGAGTGTTCATGAACACTGCAGAGATCTGACAAACAGCATCTCCAGCCTGCAGCAGCTGTGCTGTCTTCATCCCTACCATCCGTGGTACTGGCTGAATCTGGCCATGAGGTTTCAGAGGCTCCTGGAGTCTGATGGCTGTCCAGACAGATGCTGCACTGAGGAAGAACACGACCAGCAGCAGGGGGCAAGTAACATTTTACAATTAAAGACCATCATGTGCTTGATAAGAACAAGGTATGTCAGCCACAAGAGCCACTAGCTGTTTATTTATCGACTTTAACATTAACAGATGAATTCAGCGCTGGGTTTGTTCATCTTGTTTGTTCATTTTTTCAGGTTGCTAATTGAAATCCTGCGGATTCAGCAGTTATCATTCGTGCTGGAGAACAGCCAGAGGGCCTTACAAGACATTGAGGAAGCTCTGCATATTCTACAGCCAACAGAAAAAATGCTTCAGACAGTCTCTGAGGTCAGACAATATTATATATGGGGAAAAAAAAAAAATAAA
>NW_015552637.1:3636902-3649035 GCF_001515605.1 Sinocyclocheilus anshuiensis
ATATATCATGAGATTAATTCACTATTACCAAAAAGCCAATTATTTAATAATGTACTGTCTTTATAACTTAAGGATTTTAAGTGTCACTCAAAAGGGGGCCTAATGGTTAGAGTCGGACTCGTAACCCAAAGGTTGCGGGTTCGAATCTCGTACCAGCAGGGATTGTAGGTGGGGGGAGTGAATGTACAGCGCTCTCTCCCACCTTCAATACCACGACTGAGGTGCCCTTGAGCAAGGCACCGAACCCCCAACTGCTCCCCAGGCGCCGCAGCATAAATGGCTGCCCACTGCTCCGGGTGTGTGTTCACGGTGTGTGTGTGTTCACTGCTGTGTGTGTGCACTTAGGATGGGTTAAATGCAGAGCACTAATTCCAAGTATGGGTCACCATACTTGGCCACATGTCACGTCACTTTAAAGGAATAGTTCACCCAAAATGGAAAATTCTGTAATCGTTTACTCTGATGTCATTGCAAACTCAGAAGACTTGTAAAATAGTGTCTACACAATTTTTGTCTTTTTGAAGCTTGCTAGAAAGTCATACAGGTTTGAAACCCGTATGAGGGTGAGAAAAAAAATTTTTGGATTGAGTATTCCTTTGCAATGTGAATTCAACTCGTTGTGCATCAAAGAAAGCTAGTTTATTCTCTAAATTTATACATAACAGAATTACACATCTCTTACACAACTCTCCCAAACATTTGTAATGAACATTCATGGTCTCACATTAGAAACTGATTTATTTTATTCTGATCTAGGTGATGGCAGAAGACCTCAATCCAGAGAAGATGAGAGAGGAAAACCAAGATGGAGAGAGTTTATCAGGACTTTATATTAAAAAATTTGATGACAGGTGGTGGAACAAACTACACAATAAAATGCAGGAGGAGACTCCATCTTTATCCATGCACAGACCTCTGGAGGAGACAAAAATGTACTTTTACACATGAATGTGGATCTCTTATTGGTGCTTTTACTGTCACAGAGCAGAATAAAGTTGAATGTGTTAAAATAAATAAAGTTTCTACATCTACTAATACAATCTACCAACTAAAGCATTAAAATAACCTGCTCTAGCACCAGTGGGAAGTTGCAGGAACACCTCTGTTGATGTGATTGCCCTGTATTGGGCGCCAAGGTTGGCTCCTCATATTATAATCTTTGAAAAGAGGAGGCTGATAAGCAATGGGGTGATGGATCGTGTTCCTCCGTGGAAGCCATTGAGATCTTTGCAGTCCAGTGGTGACGTTTGGATAGCTGGTTTGTCTGACCAGGGCAGGAGCTGTCGGGAAACTCGGGTTCCTGGGCTTACGAGGTTTCTGTTGTAGGTGGTCGGGAGTGTTTCCAGCAATCCCTGCCGGGCGCATTGGGATCTGGAGTTTCTCAAAGGGTAGGCAGAGATCACCGAGATCTGATGTGTGGCAGGTAAATCCTGGGATAGGTTTGGAAATTGCATAGAGTCTGCGAAACTCCAGGTCGAAAGGTTTAACCCCGCTGCCTTTGAAGAGTACGGCCAAGCTTCTGTGAACCTGCCAGGACAGCCAGGTGAGACTGCGACAGAGTGAAAGAGTCATCATGGAAAAAGTCACAACAACCAGGTAAAGTTTCTGCATCGCTAGCAGCAACAAATGAAAGAGCAATGTGCTTTAGCGGCCCAGATGGACCAGCTAATGCTGAAGAAATTAAACATTTCACCGTTAAAATTATAAAGAGGTGATACTGAAAAGAAAGAAACGAATTAAAATACTGATTTCTATCAAAACCAGGATTTTGGGTTAAAATTGATAACTTGTATCTTTAATCTTAAATTTCTCAAAAAATGAATGTCCTCAAAGATGAAGTTTCAGATGGTACCTGTAAGAGCCGACCAGCACTTTAGTGCAGTCCACAATGATGAATTTCTCTTTCATCTGTCCAGTGAACTTTCTGCCCGATTTGGCACAGTATGTTTCACCTTGAACACTACGAATGGACATTCTCTGTTGTATGAAGAGAAAGAGATAAACAAGCACATTGTCAATAAAGAATTCATCCACGTTTTTCATTTCATAATATAATTGAACTAAATAAAAAAGCATGTTACAAGTATTGAAATTACATTTATTATATAAACCAACAGTGTCTATTAAATGTAAATCTAAGGTCTGCAATCCCTAAATATCTTTTGCCAGCAGCAACACATTTCATGTATTGTAAGTAAGGTCAGTTAAAAGAATAGTATAACTTACAGTAAGATGAGACTTGTTGATTTTTACATTTTCACACATGTCCTGAAACAGCTGTAAATTGGTGTGGTCCAGAAGGAGATAGACGGACACATTGCGCTTTCTTATCGCCTCCAGTATGTCACAGAAAATCTCCACATCGCTGAATGTGTCCATAACTATCGCCAAAACCTTTGATGAGTGTAATTTAGGCAAAAGTTACATTGAAAATTGTTTTAGACCACTGCACATTCAAAAATGTCAGGCACTTTCCATAAATAGAGTACAAAATAGGACCTGAAAATTTGACTTTTTTTTTTTCATTTTCAACAAATGAGGTGCTTAAGCTTTAGAAAATATCATCTTCAGAATTTCAGGGGCTTAACTGAACAAACAAAAAACAAACGAACAAATAAAAGCTTGAATTTGTTTAATTTGTTTCAACCATGTTCTCAAAACTTTGGACAAATACATTTGAAAAGTCTTAGTTGTGTTTGAAGAGCAACCAATTTCTAAAAACAAAACAGAAATAATTACTTTTTTTTAAATTATAATTGAACTGAACTGAGCTGGATAATGACACTATTGCACTCAGCATTGTAAAAAAAAAAAAAACTGGGATTTACTTGGAAAATTTTCACAAATTTCACAAATAATTACAAAGCAACATCGTGTAACACATTGAACACATTATATGTGAAATTTGACTTAATAAAAATAAATTATAATGCCAGAAAATAGTTTGATGGCAAACATGTTTAATTTGTGCCACTAATACTTAAAAGGGTCATATTATGCTATTTTAAAGATCATTATTTTGTGTATTCGGTGTAACAGAATATGTTGACATGCTTTAATGTAAAAAAAAACATTATTTTTCAAATACTGTTCATTATTGTAGGTCCTCTATGCCCCGCCTCTCTCAAACGCTTCGTTTTCTACAAAGCCCCTCCTTCCGACAAGCACAGTCTGCTCTGATTGGCCAGCTGACCCAGTGCATTGTGATTGGCCGCACACCACAAGAACGCGTCGGAAATGTAACGCCCCTTACCATAATCGCTAGCTTCATCTTTCATCATAAAGAAGACAGTACATAATATCCTTAGTTTTTCCATCAATTCAAGCCCGAAAGGGGAATATTTTTTCCATCAGTTCAAGCCCGAAAGGGGAATAGAGTAGTGTGACAGACACAGTGATGATGCTCGTATGTATTTGCAGTACACAAGCCGCGATTAAGAAAGCTGACTCCACTGTGATGTGAACCTGTTCCCCTCACACACACGACGGATACTCTACACGGCGCAAAACTCCGCATTTGAACAGTCAATAGCAAATACTTAAAACTATTAAGAAAACATACTTACAGTAGCTGATTCAGAATAAGCGCCAGATTGTCATAGCAAAGTCGGAATTGACCCATTTTTTTTTAAATAGCCTTTGCACAGCCAGCTTTGTAGGCTACTCTCATAAAATGCATTGCACAAATTCGAACATCTGGGTTGTGCTGTTCTGTTGTAAATAAATCTTAACCAATGATTCCTCATTGCATCTACTTTCGGAAGGCCAAATAAAGTGCTTTTGCTTTTGCACAGAAACACACAGCGTCTCCCTGACATGGCTGCATCAACACTACTGCTGTTCCTGAAACCACGCCTTCTTTCTTTGCGTGAACATTTGGGCGGCATTATATTAAATATTTCCACATCGTGACCTAGAGATGTGGGGGCGTGTTTGAATGAGGCATTTTAGCCGGTCTGGACCAGCCTTCTCTTTTAGATAGAATAAATCCTTTCGTGGGAGACTTTGAGCTTTGTAACTCTGCAGATCTTATACATGCACAAATAGCTACATAACAGACTAAAGAAAAGGAAAAATAGAAATCGCATCATATGACCCCTTTAAAAAAAAAGCTGTACACCTAAGTGTACCGTATTCATGGAAAGTGCTGTTTGTAATTGCAGCATTCATCTTCCTTGCATCACAAAAGTGATATTCGAAAAAATAATGGCAGTACACAATCCAAAAATGTTACTAACAAATGACAGGTTCTTACTTTAGTTGCTTGCCTGATGAGTTCACGCAGCAGGTCTTTCATGGAACATGATTTCATTGAGTGGAAGAACACTTCCACACTGGGAATCCCTTGCAGATGGTAACTCCAGTCAGCCACCGGCCAGCCGTAGTCAAGAACTGGAGGCTCACTCTCTGTGACCGCAGGAAAGTATGTCTCAGAAGAAGCTGATGGAGAACCGGACATCTCTTCATCCCTGTCTGTCTCTTCATTGTCAGTGAGAGGCTTTTTAATGTTGTTTAAGATGTATGTTTTCTCCTCCGCTGACAGAAAGTCTGCTTCATTCTCTTTGTTCAGCACTTCCTGGTGTCCATCATTCCCTCTATCCAAGAGAGCATCCATAGCCAGTCGTGTGCTCTCGTTGTAACTCAGATCTACTGAAGACACCATAGTGTTTGGGGTTCTCATCTCCTGAACTCTTCTTCTCATTTTTCCTATCAGCTTTGGCATCAAGTAACACTGCACTGACAATCCATTACTTACAAGGTTCATGTTGTTTGCATACAAGTCCTCAGCTGACAGATGACTGGTTGACTCTTGCTCATTCAGCTTTCATATTTAGTCGTCTTTTACGCTTAAGGCCAAATGATTATCCATACAAACATGGTGTGGTGCTACAGTTAACATCCCCAAGGTGATCATCAAATGCTCACAAATAATGCTGCGAGATATTCATGCACCATGCATCTTTTCATCAGCAGTGCAAGCGTTTCATGGCACACTGAGCATTTCTGAACCAATTTGTCAAGTTTTCATGATGAGTGAGTTGAAAATTGAATGTTAGTGATGCCCTATGGCTCTGGGGAAAAGTAGTTTGTGGCTCCTCCTCGCACTAAGAGGAGTAACTAGCGTTCACAGACGGCTTCACCCCCAGGCATCGGTGGGTGGGGTCCTGTGGTTAGCAGGTGAGGTGTTGAGTGAATAATGAGACTGAAGCTCCCACGTTTTCCATCACAGAAATGAAATGGCGTGAGTGGCAGGGATGAAGATGTGGATGTCAGATTCATTTCACTCATGCAGCACTAGACCTGTTCCTGTGTCCTGACACACCTGCTTAATGTAAGCTCTTAATGGCTTTGTAGAGTACATGGGGTATTGAAAGTTTTTGTTATTTGGTAATTTAATAAGTCATAATAAACCTCAAACCCCAAGTATAAACTTAAGCATACATTTTCCCACACCATTTGTGCTACATACATAATTGATACACCAAACCATGCAGCTTATTGAAGAAAGAGGCATTATTATTTTTCTAAGTGACCAGATATGCGGTTGAAATGAAATATAAAACGGACTAAACAGACCCGAATATCATAGAGACTTTTGATTTTGGCCAATAAACAACCACCCAGACCACCCTAGCAACCACAAACAGTAGCAACTCATTAAAACACCCTGAAAACCTCCTTGACTGCACAACAACACTCTAGCAACCACCCATAACACCCTAACATTGTGGTGGCAAACACCACTTATTGCATCAGAAAATGTAAATATCAAGTTGAAATTATTGGCTTATGCAACACATGAAAATATGGATATTGTCAACCAGTATCATAAACAGAGAAGACGAAATACCATACACTATCATAGCTTGCAATGAGTTACAATATTTAGACTTTCACCTAATTGCATTAAAGGGGTCATATGATGCGATTTCTATTTTTCCTTTTCTTTAGTGTGTTATGCAGCTATTTGTGCATGTATAAGATCTGCAGAGTTACAAAGCTCAAAGTCTCCCACAAAAGGATTTATTCTATCTAAAAGGGAAGGCTGGTCCAGACCGGGCTAAAATGCCTCATTCAAACACGCCCCCACATCTCTACGTCACGATGTGGAAATATTTGCGTAATGCCGCCAAAATGTTCACGCAAAGAAAGAATGCGTGGTTTCAGGAACCGCAGTAGTGTTAATGCAGCCATGTCAGGGAGACGCTGTGTGTTTCAGTGCGAAAGCAAAAGCACTTTATTTGGTCTTCCGAAAGTAGATGCAATGAGCAATGTAGAGTATCGTGTCATGTGTGTGTGTGTGTGTGTGTGTGTGTGTGTGTGTGTTCATGAGAGAGAGACAGGGTCACATCACAGTGGAGTCAGCTTTCTTAATCGCGGCTTGTGTACTGCAAATACATACAAGCATCATCACTGTCTGTGTCTGTTCCCCTTTCGGGCTCGAACTGATGGTAAAACTAAGGACATTATTGTACTGTCTTTACATTTATGATGAAAGCTGAAGCTCGCGATTATGGAAAGGAGCGTTACATTTCCGACAGTTCCGTGCTTGTGGTGTTCGGCCAATCACAATGCACTGGGTCAGCTGGCCAATCAGAGCAGACTGTGCTTGTCGGAAGGAGGGGCTTTGTAGAAAACGACGCGTTTGAGAGAGGCGGGGCATGGAGGAACTACAATAATGTACAGTATTTGAAAAATAATGTGTTTTTTTACATTAAAGCATGTCAACATATTCTGTTACACCAAATACACAAAATAATGATCTTTAAAATAGCATCATATGACCCCTTTAAATGTTGCATGTTTCACAAATATGGTAGCATGCAGGATTTTGTTCAAAATAAAATAAGTGAAATGAGTAAATTTAATGTAATGTAAATTACGTGTCTAAATAAAAGGATTCAGGAAGATATGGTTAGACTGAAAATTAAAAAAGTGAAAAATAATAATAAATGCACATGCAAGGCTTGTGCACTAATACTAATCACTCGCTAATACATTGCATCTGACTAGGGTGGTTCTCATATAGGGGTGAAATATGTTTGGAGAGTGATGAGTAGTTAAATAAACAGAAATCCCTCCCTAAAAAAACATGCTTGATTGTGAGAAAATACCTTTTGAAATTCTTGAAAGACTTAACTATTTACATAAATTTGCAAGAATCTGATCTTTTCCAGAAAACATCTCCATCCATTTGCTTTGCTGCATATCTGGCAAGAGCGACTTTCTCATGACTTGGAAAGGCTGCATTCAACGTCTCCTTTAGCTTGGGTAAGTCCAAGGTTTCTGGATGGTGAGCAGACACCAGAAATAAACTCTGCTGGAGACCCAGTTTACCCAAGACTTCTTCAGCCCATTGCCTCACCTCCACAATGGACTGTTCCTCAATCAAGTCTGCCATGGAAAGCACCAGGTAACATTCTTTCCCTAGGGATGATGCTTGCTGCAACAACTGTATGGCTCCCAGTCTAAGCCTCAAAGGAGACACCAGTATGTATACATCACACAAAGAGAGTGTAGATGTTATGCGTTGAGCTTCAGAAGAGCTGGACGCAGAGGACAGGCTGCCAAGATCACCTATTTTTCCAAGCCCAGGAAGGTCCCAAAGGCGGACATTGGGGTAGGGGTAGGGATACTTCACAGCCTCTTTGGTTGTTTCAATGACACCGGTTGAGGAAGCTTGCTCATCACCTTTCTTCAGGCCCAAGAGGGCATTGACCAAGCTGGAGCTGCCACAGCCCGTCTCACCCAGCACACCGATATCCAGCCGGAAGTGATCGAGAGCTGCAAGGATGGCCTGAAGCTTGGAAGGATTGTCTGTGAGATCTCTCGGCTGCGAGAGCTTGGTGATCTGATCAAGATCATCCTGGTTTATCTTCTTGGACCGCAAAGCAGTAGAGACCACAAACCTGTGAAGCAAATGTAGCGAATTTGTTAGATAAATCTAGATGCTGTAAGAAATTATAGTCTGCCTGACCCATAAAGCTTCATGAACAATGGATTTTCATGATAGCTCGTGCTAGTTTTTATGCCAGTTAGTGCTTGTTAACATCAAGTCTATAAGCTAGTGGACCAACATAGATTTCAACACAGAGAAAAATAACTAGCCAGTTAAGTTAATCAGCCTAGTAGGGACACAAGCACACTGGCATCCCATGTTGGGGACCAATGTCCAAAACACAACATGGTGTCCAACAAGTGAACCCTGATTTTGCAGGGCTATGCATGCTTCTGGGTCAACATCCTTGTTGGTCCTAGAACATCATTACTAACTAATCAGATTTTGGGGTTAGGTTTAGGGCTAACATCAGGGTTGAGGGATTTCTTATCAAGCTATCTTTTCCTGCTAGTATAAGGGTTAGATCAGAGTTGTCCAATCCTGCTTTTGAAAGGCCACTGTCCTGCAGAATTTAGTCTGCATCCTAACTAAACACAATTAAACCAGCTAACCAAGGTCTTCAGGACCTCTTCTAGAAATGTTCAGGCAGGTTTATTGGAGCAGGTTGCAGCTAATCTCTGCAGGACATTGGCCAGGAGCAGGACTGGACACCCCTGGGTTAGGTTATGGTTAGGTTTGGATTAATGGTAGGGATTGGATTAGAATATATTTTTTTGACAGTACAGTTGTTGCAGGATCTTGAACACCATTATTATCAGCCCCCAGACTTTTGCCTCTAGTTTAAGGGTTAGGTTAGTTTAAGTTTAGTCTCAGACTCAGACATCATTCCCACAGACAGTTGACTGAACATCTGATGCATATGACACACAAAATTGGATATGCTTTAGGAGTTTCGAAGTCGTCATCGGATTGGTTGAATTATACAGGATTTCCAGAAGAGGATGCGTTGTTTAACATTCCTGGAAACAAAGATGCCATGATGCCAAACCCCCTCGTGGAAGAAGAAAGCCGTCATGTTTACAACTGTGACAATGAGCTCTTGTCATGATCAACTAAACACTGGGTTTTCAAAAGTATGTGAAATATGTAAAGTTTGTGGCATAGACTCTTTAAAATACGTTCAAGAGTTTTACACACTGGTCTGTTATTGTGGGGACATTTCCATGCCCCTAAACATGATGCGGCATAAAACGAAATGTGATTGGTTGTTTTACATGTCAGTCATATGGCCTCTTGGGTGGTCCTCGGCCATTCAAAGCAGCCAAGGTTCCCAGACCTGCTGCCATCAGTCTGAAGGTCTGGCTACACGAGACTAGGTTAGGTTAGGTTTTGGATTAGGGGTAGGGACTGGGTTAGAACTTTTTTTTACAGGCTTGTTGTTCCAGGACCTTGTACACTATCACTATGAACCCATTTTTTGCCTCTAGTTTAAGGGTAATGTTATGGTTTGGTTTGGATTACTTATACAGATTGGGTTAGAACTTGACCAGCAAACATGTTGACCCCAGAACTCCAGACATGTGTAACCAGCCATAGTTGTTATTTCAGTGAGGTTCAAATGGAAATCAAGTCTGTGTCACAAGGTAATATCAAGCATTTCAAAACACAATGAAGTTGACTTACTGTGTGTCATAAGTCAGTAATTTAGGAATCCGAAGTTCCTTTGTAATCGCCACCAGAAACTGACTAAAAGCCTTCTTCCGAAGCTCAGGCAGGGCTTCAACAAGCACCTTGGTGATATCCTTCATCTTCACTAACTCTGGATCTTGGGAAGCATTTGAAGGATTCTGGCTGTCTGCTTCTGAATCAGCCGTCTCTCCAAATACTTCTTTACTTCTCTTCTGCAGCTCCAGCTTGCGAGCTCTCATTCGTTCCCAGGCGCAGGTCATGCACGGCCCTGTAGGCTTCTCCTCGACCACGTCCCAGTCCCGCTCAGCTCGAACCAGAAAAAAAGGCTGATCTCTGCCATGCAATTCCATTTTGAGCCACATGTGGTCCTCCTTGTGCTGTTCTGTAGTGAGAACCACCAGAACATCGTAGCATGTGGAGTTATACTGCTGGTTGGTCTGGTTCATGATGGAATTTGAAGTTGGATGGCCCTGCACGGTCCACACACGAACATTTGGGATTTGACGGTGTAAAATCACAGAGTCAAAATCAGGAACACCACTCCCTATATATTCTGCATGCTCTGCTATCCGAACACGTTTCCTACTACTGCGGTGGTGATTAGTATTTAACTTAGACTTTATACTGTGTTCCTCATCTGCACTTCCATCTTCTTCACAGTCTTCTGATTCTTCTTCCTCATCTGTTTCTTCCTCCTCATCACCGTCATCATCAGTTTCCCATTCCTCCTCTTCGATTTCCTCACCCGGCCCACAGATTGCAGAAGCCAGCTGAGCATTAGCCTCCGGTGTTCCTCCGGTCACAGCTATATCTAAAGGGAAACGTTCAAACAGTTGTAGAGCAGTCACCAGCCTGTTTTCAAATCCAGGTGCCCTGATGGAAAACCTCCAAGGGGCAAGAATACATTTCACTTTTTCGTCCGAAAGTTTTTCTTCCATCTTCAGTTGTACCCTGAAACGAACAAAAAAAAAATTTAATAATATAACTTACACTAGCTACCTACTGCTAACACCAGTGGTATACAGGCCTAATGACTGAATTTGACAGTGTTCACAGATAAAATATGGTCAACAGAACATGATACAATAATCAACTCTCACCGTTTTTGAACAACAAATAAGCTGCAAAAGTGCGTCCTCCGTCCTTAAGTTCTCCTGAACGAGTGTGTTTGCGGGACAGTCAGCTGTGCTAAAGTCAACACTTTGTTTGACAAGGTTTCCAGATGACATTGTAAACAGTTCGCAGGGCGTTTTAAGTTTGTTAAGCATCATGGTGTACTTAATTCCATTTAACCCATTTATCTCCACAGTTCTTCTTTTAAATAAATTACTCCATTTGTGAAATTCTAATGGAATTTTGTTTGAAAACTAGTATAAAGAAGAGTTTCAGGAGAGGAAGAATTCACATCCACACCACAAGTTTTTATAACTGTACATATTATATTTCACCACCAAATTTAAATATTAACTGTACACTCTAAAAAATGCTGGGTTAAATACAACCCAGTGCTGGGTAAAATAGGGACAAACCCAGCAATTGGGCTGTTTTGACCCAGCGGTTGGGTTAAATGTTTAACCCAACCTTCTGGGTAGTAACCCAACCTCTGGGTCAAAACAACCCAATTGCTGGGTTTGTCCCCATTTTACCCAGCATTGGGTTGTATTTAACCCAGCAATTTTTATAGTGTATTTTTACAGTATTGCAGATTTTTTAAACATTTTTTTAAATTGTGAGTGATGCTTGTCCATGCAAAGATTCCCACCAAATTAAGTTTTTTAATTAAGTGTTTTCAAGCACATTGCTATGTGGTTGCCAAAGTGTTTAAAGCATTTTAGCACATTGTTAAATAGATACTAAGGTGTCTTGAGTATTTTTAGTATGATGCTATGTGCATTTCTGGATGGTTTCTTACTGGCCCAAGTCAAATGGGATCATTATCAAGTCTTAATCATGCTTTGGTTCATTAGATGACTTGGATTTGTTCAACGCTAAGTATGAGAAACAGTTACAGTGATGCTTACCTTAGTCATTACTACAAATAATAAGGAAAATAATGTGGTATTTATGAATGCACATTATATGCAGCTGTATATGGTGTGAGTGTCCAGCAGAGGACAGGATTTCTCCCTAAACACAAGAGCAACCTGTAAGTTTAGATGTAATACAAAAATAGTACTCCGAATAGTACTCCTTTATAAATATTTTTAACAATGTATTTAATAAAGTATATAAAGCCACATCAGTATGTGGATCTCTACAGACATGACTTAATAAATACTTTTTATATATAAATCCTACATTGAGTGGCTTGGACTACTATTTTTATATTAAATTAAATATCCTTTATCAAAAGAGAACCAGTAGGTATCACTTCACACCAAGTAGCAGTATTTGCAAACTTTGTTCACATGTACATTTAAATGTTCTGGAAATAGCAGTGGCAGCTGTCACCGTTTTCTTTCATGTAGACACTCCTAGATTCATTTAGTAATCAATTCAATAAAATGTCATAGGGAATAACTGAAAGTACTTGGTGGTGAAAACAAAGGGAGTGAAGTTGCCCATCCCATCTCATGTGGCCTGTATAACCAAAAAAAAAAAAAA
>NW_015552637.1:3650757-3669772 GCF_001515605.1 Sinocyclocheilus anshuiensis
CTTTCCCTAGGGAGGATGCTTGCTGCAGCAACTGTATGGCTCCCAGTCTAAGCCTCAAAGGAGACACCAGTATGTATACATCACACAAAGAGAGTGTAGATGTTATGCGTTGAGCTTCAGAAGAGCTGGACGCAGAGGACAGGCTGCCAAGATCACCTATTTTTCCAAGCCCAGGAAGGTCCCAAAGGCGGACATTGGGGTAGGGGTAGGGATACTTCACAGCCTCTTTGGTTGTTTCAATGACACCGGTTGAGGAAGCTTGCTCATCACCTTTCTTCAGGCCCAAGAGGGCATTGACCAAGCTGGAGCTGCCACAGCCCGTCTCACCCAGCACACCGATATCCAGCCGGAAGTGATCGAGAGCTGCAAGGATGGCCTGAAGCTTGGAAGGATTGTCTGTGAGATCTCTCGGCTGCGAGAGCTTGGTGATCTGATCAAGATCATCCTGGTTTATCTTCTTGGACCGCAAAGCAGTAGAGACCACAAACCTGTGAAGCAAATGTAGCGAATTTGTTAGATAAATCTAGATGCTGTAAGAAATTATAGTCTGCCTGACCCATAAAGCTTCATGAACAATGGATTTTCATGATAGCTCGTGCTAGTTTTTATGCCAGTTAGTGCTTGTTAACATCAAGTCTATAAGCTAGTGGACCAACATAGATTTCAACACAGAGAAAAATAACTAGCCAGTTAAGTTAATCAGCCTAGTAGGGACACAAGCACACTGGCATCCCATGTTGGGGACCAATGTCCAAAACACAACATGGTGTCCAACAAGTGAACCCTGATTTTGCAGGGCTATGCATGCTTCTGGGTCAACATCCTTGTTGGTCCTAGAACATCATTACTAACTAATCAGATTTTGGGGTTAGGTTTAGGGCTAACATCAGGGTTGAGGGATTTCTTATCAAGCTATCTTTTCCTGCTAGTATAAGGGTTAGATCAGAGTTGTCCAATCCTGCTTTTGAAAGGCCACTGTCCTGCAGAATTTAGTCTGCATCCTAACTAAACACAATTAAACCAGCTAACCAAGGTCTTCAGGACCTCTTCTAGAAATGTTCAGGCAGGTTTATTGGAGCAGGTTGCAGCTAATCTCTGCAGGACATTGGCCAGGAGCAGGACTGGACACCCCTGGGTTAGGTTATGGTTAGGTTTGGATTAATGGTAGGGATTGGATTAGAATATATTTTTTTGACAGTACAGTTGTTGCAGGATCTTGAACACCATTATTATCAGCCCCCAGACTTTTGCCTCTAGTTTAAGGGTTAGGTTAGTTTAAGTTTAGTCTCAGACTCAGACATCATTCCCACAGACAGTTGACTGAACATCTGATGCATATGACACACAAAATTGGATATGCTTTAGGAGTTTCGAAGTCGTCATCGGATTGGTTGAATTATACAGGATTTCCAGAAGAGGATGCGTTGTTTAACATTCCTGGAAACAAAGATGCCATGATGCCAAACCCCCTCGTGGAAGAAGAAAGCCGTCATGTTTACAACTGTGACAATGAGCTCTTGTCATGATCAACTAAACACTGGGTTTTCAAAAGTATGTGAAATATGTAAAGTTTGTGGCATAGACTCTTTAAAATACGTTCAAGAGTTTTACACACTGGTCTGTTATTGTGGGGACATTTCCATGCCCCTAAACATGATGCGGCATAAAACGAAATGTGATTGGTTGTTTTACATGTCAGTCATATGGCCTCTTGGGTGGTCCTCGGCCATTCAAAGCAGCCAAGGTTCCCAGACCTGCTGCCATCAGTCTGAAGGTCTGGCTACACGAGACTAGGTTAGGTTAGGTTTTGGATTAGGGGTAGGGACTGGGTTAGAACTTTTTTTTACAGGCTTGTTGTTCCAGGACCTTGTACACTATCACTATGAACCCATTTTTTGCCTCTAGTTTAAGGGTAATGTTATGGTTTGGTTTGGATTACTTATACAGATTGGGTTAGAACTTGACCAGCAAACATGTTGACCCCAGAACTCCAGACATGTGTAACCAGCCATAGTTGTTATTTCAGTGAGGTTCAAATGGAAATCAAGTCTGTGTCACAAGGTAATATCAAGCATTTCAAAACACAATGAAGTTGACTTACTGTGTGTCATAAGTCAGTAATTTAGGAATCCGAAGTTCCTTTGTAATCGCCACCAGAAACTGACTAAAAGCCTTCTTCCGAAGCTCAGGCAGGGCTTCAACAAGCACCTTGGTGATATCCTTCATCTTCACTAACTCTGGATCTTGGGAAGCATTTGAAGGATTCTGGCTGTCTGCTTCTGAATCAGCCGTCTCTCCAAATACTTCTTTACTTCTCTTCTGCAGCTCCAGCTTGCGAGCTCTCATTCGTTCCCAGGCGCAGGTCATGCACGGCCCTGTAGGCTTCTCCTCGACCACGTCCCAGTCCCGCTCAGCTCGAACCAGAAAAAAAGGCTGATCTCTGCCATGCAATTCCATTTTGAGCCACATGTGGTCCTCCTTGTGCTGTTCTGTAGTGAGAACCACCAGAACATCGTAGCATGTGGAGTTATACTGCTGGTTGGTCTGGTTCATGATGGAATTTGAAGTTGGATGGCCCTGCACGGTCCACACACGAACATTTGGGATTTGACGGTGTAAAATCACAGAGTCAAAATCAGGAACACCACTCCCTATATATTCTGCATGCTCTGCTATCCGAACACGTTTCCTACTACTGCGGTGGTGATTAGTATTTAACTTAGACTTTATACTGTGTTCCTCATCTGCACTTCCATCTTCTTCACAGTCTTCTGATTCTTCTTCCTCATCTGTTTCTTCCTCCTCATCACCGTCATCATCAGTTTCCCATTCCTCCTCTTCGATTTCCTCACCCGGCCCACAGATTGCAGAAGCCAGCTGAGCATTAGCCTCCGGTGTTCCTCCGGTCACAGCTATATCTAAAGGGAAACGTTCAAACAGTTGTAGAGCAGTCACCAGCCTGTTTTCAAATCCAGGTGCCCTGATGGAAAACCTCCAAGGGGCAAGAATACATTTCACTTTTTCGTCCGAAAGTTTTTCTTCCATCTTCAGTTGTACCCTGAAACGAACAAAAAAAAAATTTAATAATATAACTTACACTAGCTACCTACTGCTAACACCAGTGGTATACAGGCCTAATGACTGAATTTGACAGTGTTCACAGATAAAATATGGTCAACAGAACATGATACAATAATCAACTCTCACCGTTTTTGAACAACAAATAAGCTGCAAAAGTGCGTCCTCCGTCCTTAAGTTCTCCTGAACGAGTGTGTTTGCGGGACAGTCAGCTGTGCTAAAGTCAACACTTTGTTTGACAAGGTTTCCAGATGACATTGTAAACAGTTCGCAGGGCGTTTTAAGTTTGTTAAGCATCATGGTGTACTTAATTCCATTTAACCCATTTATCTCCACAGTTCTTCTTTTAAATAAATTACTCCATTTGTGAAATTCTAATGGAATTTTGTTTGAAAACTAGTATAAAGAAGAGTTTCAGGAGAGGAAGAATTCACATCCACACCACAAGTTTTTATAACTGTACATATTATATTTCACCACCAAATTTAAATATTAACTGTACACTCTAAAAAATGCTGGGTTAAATACAACCCAGTGCTGGGTAAAATAGGGACAAACCCAGCAATTGGGCTGTTTTGACCCAGCGGTTGGGTTAAATGTTTAACCCAACCTTCTGGGTAGTAACCCAACCTCTGGGTCAAAACAACCCAATTGCTGGGTTTGTCCCCATTTTACCCAGCATTGGGTTGTATTTAACCCAGCAATTTTTATAGTGTATTTTTACAGTATTGCAGATTTTTTAAACATTTTTTTAAATTGTGAGTGATGCTTGTCCATGCAAAGATTCCCACCAAATTAAGTTTTTTAATTAAGTGTTTTCAAGCACATTGCTATGTGGTTGCCAAAGTGTTTAAAGCATTTTAGCACATTGTTAAATAGATACTAAGGTGTCTTGAGTATTTTTAGTATGATGCTATGTGCATTTCTGGATGGTTTCTTACTGGCCCAAGTCAAATGGGATCATTATCAAGTCTTAATCATGCTTTGGTTCATTAGATGACTTGGATTTGTTCAACGCTAAGTATGAGAAACAGTTACAGTGATGCTTACCTTAGTCATTACTACAAATAATAAGGAAAATAATGTGGTATTTATGAATGCACATTATATGCAGCTGTATATGGTGTGAGTGTCCAGCAGAGGACAGGATTTCTCCCTAAACACAAGAGCAACCTGTAAGTTTAGATGTAATACAAAAATAGTACTCCGAATAGTACTCCTTTATAAATATTTTTAACAATGTATTTAATAAAGTATATAAAGCCACATCAGTATGTGGATCTCTACAGACATGACTTAATAAATACTTTTTATATATAAATCCTACATTGAGTGGCTTGGACTACTATTTTTATATTAAATTAAATATCCTTTATCAAAAGAGAACCAGTAGGTATCACTTCACACCAAGTAGCAGTATTTGCAAACTTTGTTCACATGTACATTTAAATGTTCTGGAAATAGCAGTGGCAGCTGTCACCGTTTTCTTTCATGTAGACACTCCTAGATTCATTTAGTAATCAATTCAATAAAATGTCATAGGGAATAACTGAAAGTACTTGGTGGTGAAAACAAAGGGAGTGAAGTTGCCCATCCCATCTCATGTGGCCTGTATAACCAAAAAAAAAAAAAAATGATGACAAACAGGTTTGACGTCATGAAAGTGTCCACAAAAGTAAATGAACCGAATACAGGTAGAGGGAAAGCAGGTGCAATCTCAGACTGGAACAGGTGGGTCCCTGAGCAGCTACTGATTTCTATTTGTTTATTTTTCGAACGGCATTTTAGTCCACTTTGCTTTGTTTGTTTTTGGAATTATTATCTTTATTATCTATTGTAATCTATATTTTTTTCGATGATATAGTCCATAATCAGTGTTTAAGAACTTTCGTACCATTTAGATTTATTTTTAGCATTGTGATTTTTCTTTTTTTTATTAGTTTATGCTCTGAAAAAATGTATGTAAAGGCTTTTTAGTCATCATGGTAATAACAGTATTCTCTGAAGTAAATAGCATGGTATATGATTATGGAATTGCCATTGTATTTGATACCATCAGTGTACCATCGTACATTGAAAATACTTTATTTAATAATTCTAGTTATGCTCAAATACTTTCTAACTAGAAGTAGAACTAAAGTTTTTCAAGAGAACTCAATCGATAACTTTTTGGCAGCTTTGATCAGTGGTACATTTTTAGCCCAAACCTCAGTGACAACGGATCAGGCCGTTACCTTATAAATAATCTTGAGTATTTTCCCTTCTGCTGGATATTCTGATCATTATTTTATTTTTCTTCAGGAAAGTGTGACGAGGCCAGACAGAAAAACACACTACAGCCATGGGAGCAGGATCCTTGACATGTTTGATGTTTGTAGTTGTTGCTCTGAATGCAATCGCTGCTGTAAGTCTGAAACAAAAAAAATACAAAGATTGTTTATGTTGTGAAATGTCACATATTCCCCCTTTTTTTTTTAATTAATAGATATATACACATTAAAAAAGTTGTCACTTACTACTTTTTTATGTATTTTCCCCTTTCAGGCAGCAGGACTGGCATTATTCGCAGTGGCTATTTGGGTAGCAGCAGATGGGTATAAGCTCTACCCCATATCTGGTGTGTCGGGAAAAGATGACATCTTTGCTGGGGCCTGGATTGCCATTTTTACAGGCTTTGCCTTCTTCCTCACATGCATCTTTGGCATCTTTGCCGCCCTGAAAAGGAGCCGTGCACTCATGCTGGTGGTAGGTTTTCATAGAAGACTATGTCATATCTCATATCTTACATGAATCACTATTATTCAATATTACCTTTAGCGAGACAATCAAATTTAGGTTTAAAATAAACAATCACTTTAATGAACTAAATTTAGTAATATTAAAATATTATTTTGAACTAATTATCATCAACTGTCATCCTTCTACAGTACCTTATCATAATGTTCATCATCTTTCTGTTTGAATGCGCATCTGCCATCACAGCAGCAACCAACCGGGATTATGTGAGTACCGTCACCAGCCTCTCTGTACTGTAAAAGTAAAATAGAATGACAAATTACACATCAGAGACGCTAGGCCCACAGGCATCTAGTTGTGGCCCATTCCTGCTCTCTCTTTCTAAATTTTTCTGTTGTTTATATACTGTCCTATAAATTACAGTCTATAATCATATGTAATGGAACAGCAGCATGTTTATAATGGAGTGAAAAGTTGGCCTTTTCTTCATTTTTTAAATCCTCTTTCCTTTATTATAGCTGGTTGGGAACAGTAACTTTGTAAAGAAACAGATGCTGCAATATTATGGGCAAGACAGCACACAAGGAAAGCAGATTACACAGACATGGAACAGAGTGATGGAACAGGTAAGCTGAACACCAATGACGACCTCTTGGCTTTTATCGAACACAAATGCCTTACACCTGTCCAAGGATTGTGGCTAATACGTAAGATATACACTTGCATAATATTAGGAAAGAAAAACTTTAATTTTCAACTCAGACTTGACACAACATGCTTTTCTGTTGCCTTGTGAGAGTGGACAAACCAGTTTGTCCTCACATAAACCGCTGAGAATAACTGTTGCAAGAGATCTTCTTGATGGGTTGCTGGCTTATAAATAGTAGGGCTTGAGATATACTGAATTTCAGTGATTTTTTTTTTTTACCATATAATGGGTGCTGAGGGAATCAGGATTGTTTTTAACCACTATAACCACGGTTTAAAAAAAACGGCTGCTAATTGGGTTAAGAAACAAAATGAATAATAGGCTACAGTTTAAAAAAAATCTACTTAATACAGTAACAAAATTTTATGGGCAAAAAGTTAATTGTTGTAAATAGTATAGCGATATATGACAAACCAAGCAAGCAACAATCTGTTGGTCAACACGGTGAATAGATAGATAGATGGATAGATGGATAGATGGATAGATAGATAGATTTTGAATTGTGAAAAGGCAAAAAGAAATGGCGAGGGGAAATCTTTCACCCTTAAATGAACTTTCCGACCGGGTATATATTCCTACCCTTACCAAAAAGAAGTATACTTCAAGTTTATTTTATTAAGTATACTTAAGTAAAGTTCAAGTATATTTTTAAGTATACTTTATGTAGTAACATACAAATATCAGTGTACTAGTAGTATACTTGTAAGTGTACTATTTCAATACTCCTTGGGACTAAATTGGCCCTCTTTCTAGTACTTTTAAGTATACTTTAAGTATAACAATAGTATAAACTAGAGTACACAACTAGTTTACATCTATGGTTTTTAGTTTGTACTCAACTATACTAAAGGTGAACTTATAGGTATACTGATAGTTTACTAATTAAATACTTGTAGTAGCAGTTTTAGTACACTTTGAAGTATAGTCTCAGTAAACTACTAGTTTAGTAGTTTTATACTGCAAGTATACTCGTAAGTTTTCTTTAAGTGAACTTTACATCATACTTTAAGTATACTACTATGTCCCTAGGTATTAATTTGTATATATTTTGTTATATGAATATCTGAACATACAAACATCAAAAGAAAGAACAGGGTATCTGCTTGTAAACAAAAACATTTTATTCTAGCTTCATGCATTCTTTTTTATAAACACTTGAATGTGGGTTAGTTTCATAAAAAAAGAAAGAACGAACGAAAATAAGCTGAAAGCTGAAAAAAAGACTATGAATTGGATTCAGAATGATAATCAAAACGTAGATGGAGTCGATCAACACCCCAAAGCTTGACAGTCATTACCTCTTCATGGTCGACATTTTATTCCACGAGGTTACACAGTTTTGATGCTGTTTTATGTCTGGTCGTGTTAGATTACATGTGGAAGCATCTGTTGTTTTGGTTTCTTCTTCACTTGTGTTTTTTGGAAATTCTGTACAGAAGCATCTGTTGTTTTGGTTTCTTCTTCGCTTGTGTTTTGGAAATTCTGTACAGAAGATGTGTAATAGCGCCAGTCTACCATATAATAATGAAAAAAATGGATTCCCGAAGCACAAGTATAGCTCAAATATATTTAGACTTTTTCTAAGTATACAAGTATAAATGTAATTTTAAGTACATTTCTGAGAAGTACATAAAAAGTAGACTGAAAGTATACTTTCCTATTTTAATAGTTTAAAAGAAGTATACTAATAGCACACTATAATAAACTTCTTTTTCGTAAGGGTATTTAATTTACTGGATTCCGCCCGTGAAAATTCTTTGCATTCAAAGTTCACACAACTTGACGGATTCATACAGAATTCTGCAAGTGAAGCGCACTTCAGGTTTCCAAGCATCATGACAACTTGATAGATTAATATAGAATTCAACTGATGTACATGTGACTGGTATTTTCTCTTTACTATATTGAGATTGATTAATTAATCGCACCTTTCTCCTCCATCAGGACGAGTGCTGTGGAGCAGACGGTCCACAAGACTGGATAGTGTATAACTCCACCTTGAAACAGATGTATCCTACATACAACTGGCCCCTCAGCTGCTGCAAGAGACTGAGTACCTTTGATTTGCAAGATCCAGCAGACTGTAAGGTTGGCCGGACCGGCATCCTATTCACAAAGGTAACTTAACGTTTAAGCCTCGTAACGTCACCTGACGTACAGAAGACAAGAGACAGCAACAAACTAATTACTTGGAGTTAGCTTTCATAGACAGTAGTTCTCAACTGGTGTCACAAAACAAAGTGGTCTGTTCTGATAGGGATAATTTGAATACAAATAATTTAATATAAATGTTGACAGTAAAAAAGAGAAAATCTTTTATATCTAATAATTCTTCATGGCCTAATCAGGTCATGGAAAGATTGATACATTTCTTTCTTGCTTGCTTTTTTTTTTCTTTTTCTTTTAAGGTGCACAGATTTTAAAGGGGTCCTATTATGCTCTTTTACAAAGTCTTGATTTTGTTTTGAGGGTGTACTAAAACATGCTCTCATACTTGGTGGTTCGAAAAACACATTATTTTTCACATAATTTACATTATTAAAGTACCTTGCTTCCCAGCCTGGCACAAACGGCTCGATTAGTTCCGTGTTTGATGAAGGTCCGCCTTCTGAAAAACGTAATGCGATTAGTTCCGGGTTTGATGAAGGTCCGCCTTCTGAAAAACGTAATGTGTTGTGATTGGTTAGCTGTCCCAGTGCGTTGTGACGGTGTTTCAGTACTGCCACACCCCTTGCTCCGTCTTTCAACAAAGCTTTTTGGCAAAATACACTCCCTCATGTTGTGGAAGCTGTCCTCAATAAAATGCGCAGCACACAATAACAAATTGGGGTTATAATGCTCAGAACAGAGTTAAAAATAAATTGCAACCACTGTTTCCTGACATCATCCACTTTCGGAAGCCCAAACAAAGACGTTTCAAGACACGACCGCCTTCAGACATGCTGAAAACTTGATGCTACAGCAGCTCTTCTTCTTCGTTTTCTCTGATGCACTAACTCTGCAGCAGCACTTCTTCTTCGTCGTCGTCTTGCCTGATGCACTCAACCAAGTGTTCCAACCACGAACCCTAATTTCTGTAGGCGGGAATTATTTTAATGATGTTCTAATGGGCCGCTTTGTGACATCACAAAGCCCGGAAAACAAACGCTGTAGTCCAAACGAGCCGTTTGTTGTAGTTCTTGAAAAGGGATTTTTAAAAAACGAAATATCTCCCTTTGGAGTGGACTTTGAGATTTGTAACTTTGTAGATCTTTTTTATGCCCAAACATACACACTACACACTAAAATTAGAAAAGTGAAAAAGCATAATAGGACCCCTTTAAAACAGTTTCCTGAGAACCACTGTGCAGTAGCACAACTTTGATTCAATTTATGCTTCACTTTATATGTTACTTAATGGTGCTTCTGTCAAATTTTTTATTTTTTTGTATTTTATTGATACTTCAGGGTTGCTTCAACTACATTGAATCTGTGTTAAGCCATTACACCTGGGCTGTGAGCTGGTACGGTTTCTCCGTTCTCATATTAGTGGTAAGTCTAGATGTTTTTTAAATGACCTCTATACATTCACACAGGACGTGTTATTGTGTTTAAAACATCTAGATGGAACAAAATGGTCTTCAGATGCATCTTCAAAGTTCAAACTACTTTAAAAGCTTGAAAAAAAAAAAAAACCCCGTCACACCACAAAATGCTGAAAACCAGAATTTACCAGATTTATGCAACAAAGATGTAGTGTGATGCATGTGTACATACACCAATAACCAAAAACAGCACAGAGGGAATGTAAAAATGTGTCCTGATTGTTGACCTTTAAAGCTTTTATATGCATTTATATTAATATAGTTATATATAAGTATTCAATTATGTTTAGTATTCAAAGTACAGTTCTATTATAGAAGAAAAATTCAATTGCACATTACTAGATATATTCACTATTCTGATGCACTTCTGTCCTACAGTTTTTCACATTAGTGATCGCTATGATCTACTTCATGCAGCTGGAATAACTACGGACTCTGAGCAGATGTTTCCACTCTTGCTGTCACGGAACAATACAGATGATTGCACATTGCACATGGATAATTGATATGACAATTTCCATCCATTCTTGTATAATTATCATACATTCAGTTTTAATGACGTCCTATAATTTGACCTCCAATTAGCACAAAAGGAATGTCCCAGGTTCAGTACAAATTGATCTTGATCAAAAGCATTTATGGTATAATTTACTGCTAGTAAGCATAATCTCATTATGTTAGGGAAAAAAGTTACATGCCTAAGTAACTAATTCAAGTATAGCTTTCATATTACATGTTGTATTATGGATGTTTTTTTTCTGGGGTCATTTGAAATTTTTATTAACAATATTGATCAAATAGGTTCTTCAAGTGATTGTATGAATTTTTCTTTATGCCACAGTCTACACTTGTATTTCTTCTTACGTAAATATTTAATATAAAATGTGCTTTAAAATGCCTAAATACCAATTAACAGGACATTTGTTTTGTAAGATTCGTTGCTGCACATTTGTATTTAAAACTTACTTGACAATGTTTGTTTATCAAATAAACATGTGACTGTGCTGATGACTCTTCATGTGTCATTCACTGACCACAAATGGAAAAAAAGTGACAAAACCTGTGGCAGGCTGCATGCTGGTACAAGCCCTGGGAAATAACCAATCCTTAAGAAAGTGAGAACGAAAAAACAACAAAAGCCTGGCAGCTCTCCACTCCCTGAACCACCCAAACCGTTACTGCTCTGACTAATTATCTAATGCCAATAGAGTTTGTACATGTATTAGCAGAGAACAGAGGAGGGCATGTTAGCTTGCGCATGTCTGCTTTAATTTATACTCAACTGGGAGTGTCGCCTGATCAGAAACAGACTGGTTTTGCAGGATATCCAGCCAGGAAAGACCTCAACTTCTCTCATATTACTGTCTACAAAAAAAAGGCTCCCATCTAGGAGGGTGGAGACTGCAGCGCTGCAAACCCTGTGAATTAAAATCATCTAAAAACAACATAAAACCTAGAAAAAAAAAAACACTTCTTTTAATAGCAAATGCAAAAATTCAGCCTCAGGACATTCGTCCAGGTTTGCCTCATCAACAGGAAGGTTAATCAAGTAAATGTCATCACAATGTTACTTAGCAATGTTAATTTTTCCATTTTAAAACTTCTTGCATTCCAAGGAGATTTCCTGTAATATTTACCGCCCATCATTAAGCTACCTCGTCTGACCTGTGTACAAAAATATTATGTTCAAAAATAATCACCCAACTACAGGTTTCGTCACTGACGGTGTCCAAGGTTTTAATTCACATATTTGAAAATATTACAAAATAGGATGAACTGCCATTCACCAAGTGGAAAAGGCTGAAGGGGAGATTGTTGGACATGTATATACCTTCAAAGCCACATGCATGACCTCTCTCACTGAAACATACACGCTCACAGGTCTGCTAACATACATAGGTAGCATTAATATTTAGTGTTTTTCAGGAACATATCCCCCTTGGTTATTCCCTGCATAGATATGTATTAAAACAACAGAGATAACAGACATGCAAACACACAGTGTCATATTCTCACTCATACACACCTTTTTTTCCCCATTTTGAACTTACTAGTGTGGAACTTTGGGAAACTGTAAATAGGGGTAACTGGGCTAGGGACAGGGTTTGTATCTAGCTCTTCAATATTTGCTTTCATAACAAAGGATTATTTAAAAGACGTTTAGTCATTTAAGAGAAGGCACCAATTACTAAACAAATTTTAGAGATTCCATCTCTGGTCAATTTTGGAAGAACATCCAGGACATTTTTAATGACCTGAAAGGTACTACAGTACTGAGTAAAAAACACTGGAACATTACTGAGCCCAGAAAGAGGGATCTGATAAAAACGACTTTTAAATTTATAAAGTCATCCAAGACTAGTTTTTTGGGCATTGAAGGAATTTTCAGTGTTTTGTGGTGAATAGTACCAGGTATTCAATGTTGCTAGGTTGGGATTCCTCCATCACAGAAACCCTGGGAGTGACACATTGTGACATGACCTACCTGAAATACTTGCTTTGGATTAGAACGCCAATATTGATACACATATCATCTGACACATTATTTGAGAATGAGCAGAAAACAGTACCTCACAGAAGTATGCGCTCTCAATTACGCCCTCCCAAAAAATCTGCAATTACCGTTCCTTTTTATGTGCTTAACGTTAAGACACTCTGCGCATGACACATTCATTCACACACAAATTCACACACAGACTAAAGAAGAAGAAAAAAAAAAAAAAAAACTCAAGTCCTAATCTTCACATTCTTTGCAACAAATTCAAGAAAGGCAAAATAAAACTATTTCACAATAACTCGTTCCATTGAAAACTTACAATAACTTAGAAAAAAAAATAAAAAAATTAAAATGGAAATATCATCACATTGTTGCCAAAAAATGAAGATAAAAACTAGCCATACTCATAAAGTTTCATATAACCACCAGCATCTCTTTAGGTTATTTATATCGTACTTTGTGGAGGAAGAAAGACATGTCAAGCTTGTGCCCCTGTACAGCATGACTTAGTGTCAAAAAGAACCTAAAACCAAACAAAACCCAAAGCAGAAAAACTAAAATTAGCCACTGAGCAACGTCCTGTCAGAGTTAATAGCAGCTATGTACCTCTCTGACTCCCTCTGCTGGACAGCACAGTGTGTTCTGGAATGTTTTTATATCTAAGCCACTTTATGGTTCACTTCTTTGATCCTTTCTGCTTCACGTCTTATTCTCGTACACTTTTCCCACTCCAATACACACACTAATCGCAGGACAGCAATGGGTTCTTTCTGAGACAGAAACACTAGTAAGGACATACCCCACTTAGCTTTGTTTAGTTAAGTTTCACAACGTGTTAACTTGTACAGGAAACATAAGTCTAGTGCTTATAACCGGTCTATATCATATCCTCTAAACACATAGCTCTTTAGCAGTAACTACGGGTCTGGCCCTCAGTTCGGATGGTCCAGTTGGGGCCCGGCAGTCTTCCCTGCCGGTTTAAGCCTCTCTGGTTCTGCAACCCGGGAGGTCGAAGTGAAGGATCCAGGACAACATCTCGTCGCGGTGTGTTGGGATACTGGGGAAGCACTGGCCCTGACTGGTATGGATACTGGTTAAACTGGTTGGCCACGGTCTGAGGCCCATATCCTCTTATCGATCCAAGCGCTAAGTTTGAGAAGGCCACTGTAGGTGGAGTGCATGTGTGGGAAGAGTCTGGGAGGCCTTGAGGGCCCCAATTGGGGTATGGGGGGTCCTGATAATATGGTCTTGGGGGATAAGGATTAGGGGTTGTGCTTTGTCCCTGGGCGCTTGGGATAAAGTCTTGGCTTCTGTAAAACTTAACGACTTGGTCACCAGATGGCATGACGTCAAAAGCTTGTCTATACTGGCCTCCGGAAGATCTCCGCAAGGGGTCTTGACGTTGGAAAGGTCCTGATCCCTCTCTAGGCGGCACCTGACCTTCAAAGCGCCCTCGAGAGGGTCCTGGAGTGTAGATATTATACGCAGGTGGAGGTTGTTGCTGCTGCTGGCTAGGGTAGGGATTTGGAGGGTGCTCAATGTGCGGAGAAGAGGATGGCACAGAAAGACCCTCCCTTTCATCCTCTGCAAGCTTTTCAATTAGCAAGGAAGCAATTTCCTTCCCAGTCAGGACATGAGCAGGCTCCGAGCTAGTACTTTGGGGATCTGAGCGACTGCGGAAATGCATGGCACTGGAGGCAAACGCTGCTATATTGGTCACTTTGGAATCTGAGGACACATCATTCTGGGCAGGGTTGTCAAAACCAGCCATGTGACTTTCTTGCTCTGAATGCTTCTGTTTGTCATCCGGTGGTGACTTGGAAGGTGGTTCCAGTGTCTCAGATGTTTGGTGATCATTTTCGTCGAGGTCTGTGGTGGCCCAGCCCTTTGAATTAACCCCAGATCCTGGTGGGTTTGTGAAAGGGTAGTTGACGTAAATGTGTTCAGGCTGATCTTTTGAGATTCCTTGCACTGGTGAGGCCTGAGACGGCTTTAATACAGCATGCTGATGCTGATTCAGTGGCAAGTCTTCCAGTCTGGAAGCCTCAAAGTACCGGTAACACACCTTCCCGTTTTCAAAGTAGGGGTGAAGCTGGGAGGCTGTGTGGTCTGCAGAAGGGGAACGCTGGGGGCGATGCAAGCTACGTTGGTGCACAGACAAAGGCACCATGCCAGCAGCGGAGCCCACTCCAACGGATGCGGGTATGTGATGCACTTCACTGCGGGGCAACCTGACGGATGACGATGTCTGACGCTGGGGACGGGGATGGGGAGGATGTCCTGATGATCCATCCTGAGAGCGATGGTGAGAATGAGAATGGGAAAAGGAGAAAGAGTGAGAGTGTGCTGCGGCCCAAGCTCGTGTGTCCTCAGATGACCAAAGCTGGGGAGTCCTTCCGCCCCCAGGTCCTTGGTGATTGTAGGGAGGAGGGTAGCCCCTGGAAATAGGCCTTTGATTGGCTGGATCAGTGAGACGGAGGTTTCCCTCCAGATCCAACTTCATATTTTGATAGCTGTGGCGTGCATAGCTGGGTGGCACTTGTGGATGCTCAGGTGCACCAATTTCGTAGTAGAAGTTCTCCATCTTGGAAGGGTCTTCGAAGGAGGGGACAACCGGTCTGATTGGTGTGGACTGGGCCTGTTGCTGTTGTTGTGGAAGAACCTGAGCAGCTTGGCTGGCCATCCTGGCTGCATGATAGCGAGACAGCATGTCAGAGGTACTGCTGATACGCTCAGAGAAAGCTCTGGAAAGTGGTGTGTTCCCTTGTGGTGGCCCTGCCAATCGTCGAATGCGACTGGCATCCAAGGAGCGACGTATGTAATCATGACGGTCAGTCTGAGAGAGTGGAGCCCTCAAGGGAGCAAGATCAGGGGGCTTGGGTGGCACTTTAGGGCGAGTGGGCTGGAAGGCTCGTACCTGGGCCAGTGGGGAGCTCTCTGATTTAGAATGCAGAAGCTGAGTGTGTGGTTGGGCTGCAGGCTTGGACTGGCTGCTGGATTTCTCCTGCTGAAGCTGCGGAGCAGAAAACTGTCGTCCATAAGCTGGGGGTTTTCTTTGAGAAGGGATGGCTTCACTGGAAGAGGGTGGGCTGGATTTTGAGGGCTGTGCTGGAGAGGTTGGTTCTTCGTTCTTGTAAATGGGGCTTGGTGTTCGCTCATTGTCTTCAGAGGAACTGGCAGCTGACAACTCAGAATTGGATGTCCCATTGTCAGAGACTGAGCTGTCAGAAGAGATAGTCCCAGTGTCTCGCCCAGGTGGTGACCTTGACTCTGTATCACGTGATTTGTCTGCAGGCTTTTCAGCAACAGTTCCACCCTCATCGTCATCACCTTCAGTCTTCCACACAGACAAGGGGCGTACTGTGGAATAAATCTGATTAGGATCAGAAGATAGCAGAGCACCTGCATCTGCAGAAAGGGACCTCTGGAAACGGACATCTGCCTCAGGGGAGGTTCCACTTTGACGGGGGCGGTATGGGGGTGAGGCACCTTGCCGCAGTGCCTTGTTGGCACTTTCAGCAAGAGCCAGAGCCATGAGACGTGCAGGGTTCTTGGGGGGAGGAGGAGGGGGCTGCTGTGATGGAAGGGGAACACCAGTGGGACCCAAGATACCTGAAAAAAGGTTTGAGAGTAAGGAATTAAGAAAAAAATTAGGCACTTGAAAAAATGAACTATTTTTGACATTAAACCAGAGGTTCCCAAACTTGCGGTACATGGAAAAATATATTTATGGTAGAAAGTTATTTCATTGCAAATGTATAGCAATCGAACAAAACCTGCATAATATGTTGGAAATTACTCAAAATTATCACGTTTTCTGACAGGGCAGTGGTGGTACTTGACAACAGTTTTAGATAAGGGTGTCCAGTCTGAAAAGTTTGGGAACCAATGCATTAGGCCATAATCAGAGTGTGTACTCACTAGGACCCTTGATTTTGGCGACGGGGCCCAACTTACTGTTGAGCTCTTGCTGGCAGCTCTCCGTGAGCTGAAAATCACATGACCTCAGGAGCATAGATATCATCTGGGGTGGCTGAGGTGGTCCACTACTTGGAAGTCCAGGTTGCAATTCACCAGCTCGTCCACCAATCATTTCCAGAACCTTAAAATAGTTTAAATGATTTACTTGTAGTTCTCAGCACATTAAACAGGGATAGATTTTATTTTAAAGGTATTAGTCCAAATAATACCACTACATTATGTTTGTGGCCCTACAAAAAAACAAACAAAACAAAAAAAATTCACCAAATATGTTACGCTCAAATTCACCTTGGCAGGTACACTGATGGCGATCGGATCAGAGATGTCCAGAGGGGGGGATTTAGGCGCTTTAGGTGAAAGTGCATGAACCACTTTACGTGTAAAGGAACGCCTCTCTTGAGGGGGCTGAGACAGGGGTGCAGAGGTTGCTGGAGCTGGCGTCTGGCTATGTGATGGGCTTAGGTTCGATTCGCCCTGCTGAGCTGTGTTTGTGGGAGCATTAGTGACTGCAGACGGCCTGTGCTGACAGAACACTTGCTGAGGTGGAGCTGCTGCAGCCAGGATCAAACTACGACGGGCTGCGGCCTCTGATTGATTGAGAACGGAGTCTGGATCTTCTGTTATTGAGCGCTGGCTACCAGTCCGGGTATGGGCTTGATGGCTCAGACAGCGGTAGGGAGGGGGTGCGGCCGCAGGAGGGGACTCCCTGCCGCTAGGATCGACAGCTGTGCTCCCCAACCCTATTGGCCCATCTTCCAGGAAGGTGGGGCTAAAGTCAGTGATATCTTCTGCCATCCATGAGGCAGATGGTTCCTGGGAGAAATCAGGCAACATGTACACACCCTCCTCATCCCCTTCATCTTCATTTTCCTCCTCATCAGCATCACGGGTTTCCTCAGGCAGCAGGCTGTCGTAAGAGCGGCTTGGATGGATTCTAGATGGGGAGCGCTGGGGAAGGAGCTGCGGATCAACAGAGGCAGTCAGCGAGAGACCATCACTGCTGGAGCGAGGTCTTCGTAAGCGTTGTATCTTTCCCTGACCTGAGAAGAAAACAGCGCATCACACAAGACTCTTACTTTTCAATTATATAATTAAAAAAATGTCTATATTGAATTTTATTACATATACTAATGCTTAAAAGTTTGGAGTCAGATTTTTAAAATATTTTAAAAAGTCTATTACTTACCAAGGCTGCATTTATTTGACCGATAACAGTACAATAAAGTATTATTGCAATTTAAAATAACAGTTTTCTATTTTAATATATTTAAAAATGTAATGTAATGGCAATGCTGAATTTTCAGCAGCAATTACTCCTGTTTTCAGTGTCACATGATCCTTCACATGATCATTCTAATATGCTGATTTGATGCTAAAAATAAACATTTCTTTTTATTAGCAATATTGAAAATAGTTGTGCTGTTTCAAAAATTGTTTTTGAGGTGGCAGGACTCTTTGATGAATGGAAAGTTCAATTGAAGAGCATTTGTGAAACAGAAATATTTACTGTCACTTTCAATCAATTTAATGCATCCTTGCTGAATAAAAATATATCTTTCTTTCAAAATAAATCTTACTGACACTAAATCTTTGAACAGTATACATACACAATTTTATAACTGTACAATAATAGTGAAAAATTATTAGCTATATTTTTACACTTGCCTTTTTAAAAGCATTTTTTCACATTTGAAAGTACCAATCTATTAGGTCTTAAATCTTATTACATTGCTCCCTGGTGTTACCAAATGTCATTCATACCTGCTCCACTGTGCTGAGATGACAGGGACTCTTCACTCTTTGCTGACCTGAGTGTCACACTGTCCACCCTGCAACCTAAAGCACACATACAGCACTAAAAACAGCCATTTTCACATCAGCATGCAGATCTATTTAGAATGAAGTACGGTCTAAAGAAATGGATGAGATATCTTTTATACCTGCATGAGAGGTAGCAGGCTGGAACAAAGAGGTGATCCTGGTGGGTTTGCGTCGCCCTGCCGCTGTAGGTTTCCCAATGGCAAAAAACATCTTCCAGCTCCCACCTGCCGACTTCCGGACCTTCATCCCTCTTTTCCTCCTAAAAGAAACAAGAAGAAGAGAAAAATAAAATTTAGCACAAATGCTTTAATTTATATTTATAGTAATAGCTCATGAATCAAAAGAATTTAATCTGTAGGTCAACTATTCCTTCAAAAGTCATTGATTTGTTCAAAGAAACCCACTTGTCAGCAGGCAGGTCCAGTACAGTGTGAAACTGGCTGATAGCGTGGTGAGGAGATCCCTGAAGGAGAAGTGGAGCTTGTGTGCGAGCCTGCGCCTCCTCTAAAGACAGAAGCCTGGTGGACACAAACGACTTGGGTCTGGTCAGAGACTGTCGTGCTGTGGAATCAGAAAGAGGTAAACCAAAAAAAAAAAAAAAAAAAATCA
>NW_015552637.1:3669963-3709028 GCF_001515605.1 Sinocyclocheilus anshuiensis
TCAGATCCATTAATCCAAAGCACAAAAGCGAGTAAATGCAATACTGCAGCGAAGAACACAGCAATTGACAACAAACAGGATTCAACATGATACATTGCAAACGGAAAAACACCTAAACATCAACAAAAAACATCAGCTCCTCCAAAGCTTCCGTAGTCCATACAGCTCTACTGCAAAAAGCTTCGTAGAAGAAATACATGGGCTGGCCAACAGACTGGAAGTTCACAAAAACATAAGTGGTTGAGGCCAGAAACGAACTCTACGCAAGTACACAAATGCACATGCTTTGCTGGTGCTTACTCAGATTTAACATGCACAATTTGCAATACTTAGTCA
This sequence comes from Sinocyclocheilus anshuiensis, assembly GCF_001515605.1. Lineage (NCBI taxonomy): Eukaryota > Metazoa > Chordata > Actinopteri > Cypriniformes > Cyprinidae > Sinocyclocheilus > Sinocyclocheilus anshuiensis. The sequence goes on from NW_015552637.1 coordinate 3,670,300, forward strand.
AGTCAGGTAATGCACCTTTTAGTGCCTCTTTTAGCAATGTTGAGAATTCAGTGCGTAATAATACATGCATTATGATTTGTAATTGAGCTTGCATATCTAGGAACGCTTGTATTTTGTACTTGCGTAGAGCTTTTTTTGGGCCTCAGCAAGCCTGTAAAGTCTGGGACATCAGACGAGTAGAGAAATAAATCGAATATAAAGCCTGCAAAAGTATAACGTTTTTGCATTTTGAGAAAGATTGTAATGCTTGTGCATAACATTTAAAAGCTGTTTGCTCAAGAGCAATATTTGGGTTTAATTTTTAGAAGAAACCTATGATTAACACGAAAACATAAGCTGACATACAGAAAAAAAAACTAAAAGACACTTTACCTGCTGTTAATGTCTCCGAGTCGAGTCCGCAAACAGACACTCTATAGCTCAAATTTTTACTTTAACATTCATCCCATTTACCCATGTTACCTAATGATTTTCCTCAATGTCCTACTTAATGAAATCAAATTTATATAGATGAAAAGATCAATTAATAGGAACCATAAACATTTTGCCTAATATTAATACTTTCTCACACAAAAAAGTAATAAAAAGATTAAAAGAGATTAATAAATGTCAACAAAAGGATTTATTGCCTTATATATTATCCATCTGTGTGCTGTACAGTTCTAACATGGCGTTTACATAGGCAAAATATGTCTTTATAGCTGTCCTCGACAAAAACAGCTCTCAAAATAGTCCATCCATGTGGAAAATGACATAGCTTAAATGGCATATAAAGCAAATGGTTATAAAATTTGGGCTTGGTAAGATTTTTGAAAGAACTCTTGTTCACCAAGACTGCATTTATTGGATCAAATATACAGTACAAACAGTGCAACTGTGAAATATTATTTCTATTTTAGTACATTTTAAAATATAATTTATTCCTGTGATGCAAAGCTGAATTTTCAGCATCATTATTCCAGTCTCCAGTGTCACATGATCCTTCAGAAATCATTCTAACATGCTGATTTACAGCTCAATAAACATTTCGTATTATCATCAATGTTGAAAAAAGTTGTGCTGCTTACAATTTTGGTGGAAACTTTTTTTTAAAAAACATGGTAATCTTATGTAATATAAATTATAAATGTCTTTGCTATCACTTTTGATCACTTTAGTGTGTCCTTGCATAAAAGTATTAATTTCTTCCACAAAAAAAATCTTACTGAGCCCACACTCTTGTGTAAACATCCATCCATCCATTCATAAACGTGAACATTGATGGTATCTTTTTGATCCCTGCTAAAAAAAAAAAAAAAAGATTTGCATGGTTTCTAGCAGGTCAATTAAGGTCATTAGCTGGTTTAGATGGTTGATCAGCTGGTCAAACAACTGATGAACCTGATTTTGACCTGGTAGACCTTGGAATAGCAACAAACCAGATATCATATTCCAAGCTGAGCCATTCACACAGGACACACCTGAGTTTTTTAATGGATGTCTATGTAAGTCTTACTGATTTTTCAAAAACAATACATGGGAGTTTTTAACTCAGCAGTATGTACTGTCTGTATGGCCCCTTAAGCTGGCTTGACCAGGTTTTTCCTGGTAGAACATATTGTGATTTGAGAGTCCACTGTAGAGGGTCAGTCTGGATCTCATAACATGGAGAAGCGTCGTAGCTCTGGGTCCAGATAAGAGGGGTCAGTCAAACAGGACTCCCCCCTTGCCTCCCGAAGACTAACCAGGCGTGTTCGGGGCTGGCGTGAGATCTTGTGCTCCGCCCCTCTTGTCACTATGGAAACACACAGCTCGCTCTCAGTAAGCCTCACTTACACATGGGTGAGGCCATTGTAAACATGTTCCACTGTGCTGTGTTAGCCAAGCTCATCACAAGAGACTTACTTATGAAAATAACTGGGCTGGGAGACATATTCAATATTTATAATTTATTTCCAATAATTTTAAAGTAAATTAATTTAACCTCACCTCCATCGTATTGCAATTTGCAATATTATAGAGATTTTAATAGGGTTTCTAAATTTAAAACTCACTAAATTGCCACAACGTTTGGAAGTGTTTTGATCATTCATAAAAAAAAGAAAAAAAAAAAGAAAACAGATTTTGAGTTAAAAATATTCACAGAGGTCCCCATGTGGCATTTTACATAACTTAAAATGCTTTAATAAAACATATTCAAGTAAATATTACTGTAAGTATGCATACTCCATATTGGTGGATACCAATAAAAATGATTAACTGTTCCTTTTTTTTTTGGTTAATTTTGTGCAAAACTGTGGAAAACATGCCGTGATCATTTTAACTAGATTTTTTTCTTTTTTTAACTAGATTTTTCCCGCTTTATTTTTTATTTAAACAGTATTAATTTACATGGCAGCAGTGCCAGTTTGGCTGAAATGATTCTTCATTATGCATAAAACATGAATATTTAAAAAAAAAAAATGTATTTTCATTTTCATATACTGTTGCTCAAAAGTTATAACAGTGAATAACAGTATAAAAAAAATTCACACTGATCCAGAACTTCTGAAAAGTAGTGTAAATATCAAGAAAAATATCATTAAAATGCAAAATATTATAATATCATTGCAAAATAGTGCAATAATTTAACTACATCGCCCAGCCCTAATATATTAAATTTGTTGATTATTATAGGTATTTCATGTTGTGTCATAAGGGATGAAAAAGAAAAGAGAGGAGTGCACAGGCCTTGTTGTAGGAGTCACGTATCACTGTTAAATATGAAAACAAGAATAGCTGCAACTCAGAAGGGAAGAAAACACTGGAGAAATTAAGGCCCGAAAGTTGCATCAGAGCATCAAGTTATTAAACACATTCTCTGTTCTACTGTAACGGTTTACCAGACAGCTCTGCTCCAAAACATTGTGTATTGTCTGCATAAGCAGCATCCTTACTAAAAGTTTGTCACTGAGCTTGTCACATTACGGAATTGGTTTCTTCTTGAAGGATACAACATTGTTGCCAAAAGAAAGTACTGTATCTTTGAAGGCAGCATAATTAAAATGCCTACTTTTTGGCTATGATGCATTACAATACTGCTCAAGTAGGCAGCTCACTAGATTTTGGAACAAAACCAACATCACTGACTGTTTAATGAAAGTGCTGTTTGAAGACACCGGACTGAATGAGTGGTTTACTGATGAATGTGAACATCTATAGAGAGACAGATTTGTTGGTTCAACATACCTGCACTAAAACGGCCAACAGAAGTGAAGGAGTCACTGAACAGTACTTCCACATTGCCGAGCAGAAACTCCACGACCACGGACTGGATGCGCACTTCTTTAAATGGATCAGCACCGCTTAAGCCCACTACTTCAATTTCTTTGGATCTGAAACAAAACAACAGCAGATTCTGCTTCATAATCATGTGTTTTAATTTGAACCCTGAGCCTGTACTAGTAAAACCCACAACACAAATGCTTAAGCTGCAGTGAGAACGTCAATGATGACAGAATGTAAATCTCATACAAGTGTTTTCAGCAGTAAAAAATACTGATATTTTGGATTCTTGATAATCAATGATCATTCATATCACTTTTTCTGATATGACCAAAAAGTGAAAATTCTGTTATCATTTACTCATCGTCAAGTTGTTCCAAACCTGTATGAGTTTGCACAAAAGAAGGTATTTTAAAGAATCTTAGTAACCAAACAGTTAACTGTAGTCATTGACTTCCATAATATGGAAAAAACTCAATGGCTACCGTCAACTGATTGGTTACCAACGTTCTTCAAAATATCTTCTTTTGGAACAACTTGAGGGTGATTAAATGATGACAGAATGTTCATCTATGGGTGAACTATCCCTTTAACTGTCTCCAATATCAACCTAAGCAGGCTGATGATGATATATAAAAAATAAAATGTACAAAATAAAATAAAATAAATGAAAATATACACCTTAATATTGTGGACATTGGCTGAAATGGATATTATCACCACATTGTGCGTCACTAATATTTATGTAGTTAAAATTCCATGTTCGGGGTTACCTGAGCAGGTTGGGGGCCCAGACAATGGCCAGATTCTTAATGTGCATGCTCGTCTCTCCACTGCAGGTGGCCAAATGGGCCAGGTGTCTGATGAGGTACTCCAAAGTGCTGAGACAAACACAAAGATATCACTTATTGCCAGAAAACACTGCTCTTTCTGTCACACTTTCAATGACAGATGACGCTACTTGTGATGCATGAGTAGTAAGTATTGGGGTTACCGGTAGTGAGGAGGAGGAAGTTGCTGGATAACATCATGTACTTTCACCATTCTTTCTTCCTCTGTCATCTCTCCCATACATTCCTGGACAGACAGGAAAATACAGCTTGCTTAGTAACATGAGTAATTTGATCAAAATTACAGTAAAAACAGTAATATTGAGAAATATTATTAAAATTTAAAATAGCTGTTTTCTATTTGAATATATTTTAAAATGTAATTTATTCCTGTGATGCGAAGCTGAATTTTCAGCATCATTTCTCCAGTCTTCAGTGTCACATGATCCTTCGGAAATCATTCTAATATGCAAATTTGCTACTAAATAATCATTTATTATGATTATCAATGTTGAAAATAGATGTGCTGCTTAATCTTTTTGAGAAATCTATGATACACACTGACACAAAAAATATCTTCTAACATGAACAAAAACAACAGAACACACAATGTAAATAAAAAATAAAAAAAGTCAGGAAAGGATTTACGATACTATGATATTACCACGGTTAAAAAATATTTCTGAAATCCAAATTTTGCAGAAGGTTTAAATATAACTTATGCTAGAGCCAGAATTACTTACAGCAAACTTGTCGTAGAGTTGGTACGTGAGCAGAGGATTGGGCAGCTCTCTGAAGTAGAGTTTGCACAGCGAGCCGACGCAGTGAATATCCTGCATGTACACATCTTTCGTCAGGTCTGGAACATTTTCACTGTCAAACTCGTGCCTGATCAGGATGAGAACAGAATTCATGGTCATGCATATAAAGAGCATAAATGTACATAAATTATAATTTTAAGTGTGCACAGAATAAAGGAGTGATCCGTGAAAACCTTTATATAAACTTGAAGGAAGTACATTGTTTAAAATCCTGAAAAGTAAATCAGGGCAGGATTTTCAGACACACCTGAGTTTCTGTATGTTGGAGGACACACCAGAGTGTCTGTAGATGCCATCCACCACACCATGCTTCTCTATGAACTCTGAGCAGCTCTTTAGTACCTGTGGCACTGAAGTTTGATCACACAAATATCACAAAATTAGACCTTCTGCAATGTTCCCATCTTGAAGGACATTAACAAAATACTCTGTTTCTTTACCGTCTTGGCCAGAGTTGAGGAGATGCTCGCCGAGGTCACAGCCGAACACACGTTCTTTCAGGATTCCCCTCTGCTTTAGCTTTTGTTTGGTGGGTCTGGACTTCATAAAGGTGCGCAGGAAGCCCATCAGCTTGCCGTGTTTCTTAGACACTGCCAAAAGGGGGCGACAGAGAGCTACTCAGGCAAATTACAATATGGACTGCACGCTTTCACACACCACATATTGTTTACTGCTCCCTACACACTCAGCAGGGAATATCTGAAAAATACACAAAATGTGACAAAATGTGTTCATTTGGAATACCTGCAAACACAGACAACACCTGATGTACACACAGATGGGGGTTTAAGTATATAATAATAACCTAATATAAAATTATATATAAGTTTATAACTAAATATAACTAAGTTTTTAGTTTTATTTTATATAATAATAACCTAATATAAAATTTTTATATAAGTTTATAACTAAATATAACTAAGTTTTTAGTTTTATTTAATTTGAGTTAATATAATACTTCAACAAACTAAATGGAAATGAAATAATATATTGAATTTATAAATGTGTATATATATATATATATAATATATCCATCCAATTGAATTTATGCAAAATATACATTATTACATTTAAATTAATATAAAACATTATACTTAAAACCCCATAAACATTTAGTTATGACGTTTTCGACATTTAATATGTAAATAAATGGGATTATAAATCTCTAAACGGCTTAGTAACTCCTGAGGTATATTAGGCTGAAAAATGCTACACAAATGCTACAAATTTCATATGGTGGCTGACTGGCCTCATACACTCCCTATTCGAAATAATCTCATTAAAAAAATGATCTGAAGCCTGCAAACTTTGCAGAGCACTAACAGGTGACTTGAACGTACAAATGAATTCTCCATATGAGCACTCTGACCCATTGAGAGAAGAAAACCACACCAAAAATATCTAAAAAGCCAATCAGTAAGCTCTAATCTATGAAGTTTACAACTCCTGCAGGTTGTGTTCCATTTGAGCAGATCAGCCGTAGGTCTAAAAACCATGTTACTCTGAGTAGGTGATATAGCTATTGATCAGTGGTTCTCAACCTTTTTTTTAAATCATATTTCAAAGCTGCTCACTTTCAAACTTTTTTTATTTATTTAGAGAAACTAGGATTGGTAATATTAACATAAACAATTATAAATAGCTAAATAATAAAATTATGTCATTTTAAGAACAATGTTCTTTAAATTAGGGTTTACACTTTTTGTTGCCTATGAATTTATAAGAGTTTTCTAGTTTGTGATTACAGGGTTTTGACAATAATTTTTTACTCACAAATTGCAATTTACACTCAATAAAATTTTTAATAGACAAAACTGACTTCCAGGTCTAGAAATCACACTTATATTCTGGTTTTAAAACCCCGGTTCTTAAACAAAAATTTAAGGAACTTCTTAAAGAAATATGATTTTGCTGACATTTTCATTTTTAGCAGTTTTAATCTATGTTTTGTCTTATTTGAAATAATTTTAATCTGCCTCGCGGGACCTTGGAAGTGTGCTGAAGCCCCCTAGTGAGTCCTGACCCCATGGTTGAGAACCACTGCTATAGATACTTCACAAACCCCAGGGTCAATGACCTGGATGAAACAAATGTAGGTTAACAGTTAAACAGGTTAAATGAGGGCCCTTCAAAGCCCGTAGTGTAGACATCAACATGTCGGTTATGCAAGTCATTAATGCAGTCTAACAAGCAGCACTTTTAGAAATGAACATCACCGTGGCTTAACCGGACGTGATCAAGACATCTCCTAAAAAGTTCTGTGATAAGCGATACTGCATTTAGACATTCCTTTCCACTGCCTTTGTCTAGTCATTTCCACTGTTTGTTGTTGGAATCTTGTCACATCGTGTCTGGTTAGAACACAGTGTTAAAACGTTCAATATAACATGGATCAGGCACAACCAAAATCAATCCCCACAGCCTACTAACAGATTCTCATTTATACAACAAGAGGCCTGTAATTCTTCAGCAGATGCTACAGAATGATGCCCACATGAGCACTTGAATGAATTATACAACATTTTTGCTGTGTCTCCAACCTCCAACACCCAAGCTCATCCTCTCCGAACCTCCCACACTCTCTCTGCCTGCTGTATAAACAACCACAATACGTGTTACAAATGCTTGTCTCAAAGGATAGAAGGCGTTAGAAAAAGGCGGATACAGAAATGTTAGTTTAGGTAAACCCTTTGAAGTTGTTACCAGCCAGGCTTAAGAACCAAGGATGAAGAACTGAGAGAAAAAGATAGGGAACACAATTGACAGAAACATCAAATGCATCTAATACATTTACCATTAAATGCTGCTGTCATGCTTAGCAGACTAAACAACAACCTTCAAATCTTAAATACAAATTTGTTTTGACTACAGTGCCTTTCAAGGCCATAAAAAATAACCTTGAAAACAGCAGCCATGCTAATATCATCTGCACTAGAACATCAAGTAACAAAAGCATGTGTTTTTAAGAAAAAAACAATTAGGGCTGGGCGATATATCAGCTATTCATGATTAGTGGTTGACCGATGTAGGTTTTTCAAGAATTGGTGCAAATAGTTTGGGGCCAGCAATATATGTAATTTTTAAAGAAACATTTCTTTAGCAGGAAATTAGAATGATTTCTGAAGTATCATGTGACACTGAAGACTAGAGTAATGATGTTGAAAAGAAATAAACTACACTTGAATATATTCAAATAAAAACAGTTCTTTTAAATTGTAATATTTCATTACTATTTTATGCTTGATTCTGATTGGTTGGCAATATTTTTCAGTAAATGCACAGCTAAAGTAGTTTTAGTAGTTTCTTGACCGCAGTACAGTTCAATATGGACACTGTATACTTAACCAAATTATTTTAGTTATTTCAAAGACACTTGCAGCTTACCACAGCGAAAGAACTAAAAACCACAAAGGCATTGAAATAAATATGACAATTTCCTTTATTATCTATGGAATGCATGCTCTATCTCTGCTCTCACTCTCTTTTATGCACACACTTGCAGACACTCACTTGCACACACTCACTTGCACAAAACTTGTGACTTAATAAAACAGTTTCACTATTTAAGAGCTGTGGACATTTCTCAGTAGCGGTGGTAGCATCATTATTTTTGAAGTAGTTAAATTTTAGTATAGGCATTGCTGCCGAATGCAGCAGACAGCCACACACACATTCAAAAATGTCTTGAAATAAAACACCTGAAATGTCTTGTGGTGCATTGACAGTGTTATATAAGCGGAGTAACTGACTCCAGACTGTGAATTATACAAAAATATAGTGCATCCAAGGTGGTAATGCAGTTACAACGCGGTATTTAGTATTTAAACACGGCTTGAAATGAAATCTATTTTCTAAATGCATTTTACAGATCTTATTCTGAACAATTCTTATATGACTAAGTTTCTTTTTTAAAAAATGTTTTGAAATCGTACTGCTTAATTAAATTGCCATAACTTGATCTTGCAGGGAAATTACAGACTTTCTCTTATGATGTATGCAGGACTTCAATCAGCTAATCTGCTTAAACCTGCTCCTGCAAGTTTGCTCTTATCTGGTTCCACATTTAAGTACAATCTAATCAACAACTGATGCACAGAATCACATCCCTGTCCTACATTTTTTTCTTTTTCGATATACTGCTACACTCGGCTGTGTCACAATAGAGAAGAAAAGATCTGACTGTGGTTTCATTGTGACTTTAAAGTGCCCCTATTATGCCATTTCCAATATTGCCTTTCATGCAGTGTGTAATGTAGCTGTATGTGAATGTAAACAATGCGAACAAATTGACCCTGCCCACAAACACGCAATTCTACTGACGACTGCTTCTCTAATTTCAGGGAGTTCAACGCGGGATTCACAAAACGTTTGCTCTTGAAAGATGGATCAGTATCCTGTTTATTTGGACCAGCTGCTCCACTGAATCACAACCTGTAAGTATGATAAATAATAGATGTTTATATTTTCTATAGAGCGTTCAAAATACAGAACTATTGAAATAGGCGTATCGTTTCCGAAACGTGCTGTACGCCGTAGACCAATCACAACAGACTAGGCCATCTGACCAATCAGAGCAGAGCAGGAAAGGAGGGGTTTAGAGAGACTGAATCTTTGAACTGCTTCGAACGCATCGTTTGAGAATCACTGGAAAATGTGGTGATATTAAATGCATATTTTGAGAAAACGAAAGCGTTTTTTTGACCTTACATGCATGTAATCCTATTGTAGGAGACTCCCAAAACAATATTAGGAACCGTATAAATGGCATAATAGGGGCACTTTAATACTATGCCCAGCCCTAATTACAACTACTGAAAAGTTTAAAAAAACATTATTCAGTGATACCTGATGATGGAGAGGAAGGCCCAGTCGTGTTGTTAATGCCAGGTTTGGAGCCCAAAGCATCCACCTCTGAAAAAGCCAATAAAGATGAACAACCAAATCATGTGTACTGAAGCACTGATAAACCAGCAAGAAGAGTTAAAAAAATGACAGAACACTTTTTCAGCAATATTGGTTCTGGAAGTACACTGCTATAGAGATTTTAAAAGACATTTCTACTTCCAGAACCATCCTGATCTCTGGATACTGAAGAAGACCATGTGCATGGTACCTTGCTTACTGACAGGAGCACTGACCGGCAACTTCTCATTGATTAACTTCACACATTCACTGGGAAAGAAGCCAACCTGAAGAAAAAGAGGGGAAAGCTGGGCTCAAAGTTTACAGTGTTACTGAAGATGGCCCAAATCAGATCCTGGAACCTGGAACTGGTACCTGGAATCCATGCTTTCCTCTCCACCACGTGGTGTCCTCTTTGGGTGGCATGTCAATCACTGACAAAATATCACCAACCTTTAGAAAGAGGAACAAAGACACATGCAAGCGATTAGCATGCAAACAGACTTGATCTTGAAATAAATAAAACATCACACACACACACACACACACACACACACACACATCTAGTAACAAACATGCAAATTAATTGTCCATTGAAACCATCAAAAACTCTTCATAAAAGTATATTAGCATAGAAGAGGATGATGATTGAGTACATATTTTTCAACCACAAGCACGTCAACAGCTGCAATTACTGTATGTGCACTGCAGACAAAACACTTCATATATTCTCAACAACATCCAGTCACAATCAGATGAACATCTCTATTCAAAAGCACTGTTGTGTGCCGAAATATACTTTGAACCAAATTTAAAAAAAAAGAGGAAGGCAAAAAAATATCAGTTCCTATCTCTCAGTGGAGAGCAGAAAGAGAAAGCATTAAGCCCGAGATGAGAGAAAAGAGAAAAAGAACAAGAGAGAAACCAAAAAGGAAAAGTTTGTCGAAATAAATGTTGATGTTGGCTTTAAAAGCCTTGCCTAAATATAAAAATTCAACAGACAAACAGATAGACAAATACAGCATTACTAAGTGTTTGCTAAAGTGCTTGGCAAAGTCATAAGGCATTTCTAGGTGGTTGCAAAGGGTTTCAGAGAGGTTTTTATGTTCTCGCCATATGGTTAAAGCTAGCTAGATAGATCAGTTTAAAAAATGATGTCATATGTATGCAAAGGAAGTGAAATGTGACAGACAGACAGACAGAGAGAAAGAAAGAAAGAGAGAGACAAAAAGAAATAGAGAGAAAAGGGGCCTCAATGTGTTCTAAGTTTGGGTCACCCCATTCTCTGGCCCAGAAAGTGACGCTGTATATGGAGCAGCGTATAGGGAGGGGGGACAGGAATAGACATGACGGAGGAGGAAGAGGAGGAGGAGGAAGAGCAGAGTACGAAACAGTGTCCCAGGACCAGGCAGGCTGTGCATGCATGTGCAGAATAAGGACAGGATGTGAAAAAGACAGAACTCAAACTGGGTACAAGGTCTTCTGGAAGAGTTTGGAGTTTATGCAGTAGTTTGATGTACAACACTGAGGAGCTTTGAAAAAACTAGAAGCTTTCATATGTCGCATCTCAAAGTCCTATTTTAAAAGGAAATATATCAACGAAAAAATAAGTGGTCTGAGTACCTCAATAGATATCTCATCGCTAGCCTGAGCAGTGTAGCGCTTGATGACGTGAGCAGCAGCGATGGCAGGGACGTTTAAAGATGCTTCTTCTTTCAGCAGGAACCTGTTGCCATGGTTGTCAATCTGTAGAGAGCATGAAAATCCATTAGCTGTAATATTGCATGACTTCAGGTAGCCAAAATCTCAAAGCAAAATTCATGAAATGTATCTTAGCAAAACAGATTCTGCCATTTTTTTTTTACAAAAAAGTGTGTGTGTTGGGATCGCCTGTGATACATGTATAATTTCATGCTTATGTCGTTCCAAAAGGAAGATATTTTGAGAAATGTCTGTTTTCATCACGCCATACAATACAAGTCAATGGGCTCCAATGTTGTTTGGTTTCCAACGTTCTTCAAAATATCTTTTATATTTCACAGAAGAAAGAAACACATAGGTTTGGAAAGTCATGAGGATGAACTATCCCTATAAATAAGTTTAATTTCGACATACTTCCAAATTGCAGTTCTTATCTACTCTAATGTATGTTTGCATTCCCATCTTTGCTCTGCTTTTCTCTCACCTCCATCCAGGTGAGAACCGGCCCACAGTTCAGCTTATTGTCCACGATCATGGAGAGACAGTTCAGATACTCCGACAACAGTGGCGTGAAGATCTGCGTGAACAACATGCATGTTAAGCTCAATTGAAAGTCTCACCTATTTTTCAAATGATTTTTTTTAATGTAAGATTCAGATCAGTTAGATTTTTTAGTAAAGAAACGAATACTTTAATTTTATTAAGGATGCAATACATTTATTAAAAGTGTTAGTACATTTAAGACATTTACGTTTTAAAAGATTTAGATTTCAAGTGTTCTTTTGAACTTTTGTATTCATCAAAGGAAAAGAATTCGGAGAAAAACAAAACAAAACTATTAAGCACTGAATTATTAAGAACTATTAAGCAACATTCAAAAAAGGTTTCTTGAGCAGCAAATCACAATATTAAAATGATTTCTGAAGGATCATGTGACACTGAAGACTGGAGTAATGACTGCTGAAAAATGTTATTTTAAATTGTAATATTTCTCAATACTATATTTTACTGTATTTTTGATCAAATAAACAAAGACTTGCTCAGCATAAGAGACTTCTTTCAAAAACACTACAAAATCTTATTGAACCCAAACTTTTGTATCTAATGGTAATTAGAATCTACCAGATTTAAAATAATCACATGATAAATAAAAAAAAAAATAAATAATAATAGTGACGTGAAAGATTAAGTGTTTTCCTTCTCAGCACTGTCCCTAATGATCCGGACACCAACCTACATAACTGGCCGACGACCTCAATACAGTGTAGCTAACTCTGTTAGCGGTACGACATGAGCTACGATGACGCTAAATAAGAAAAAGAAAACAATTTTTATCCAGCGTAGTTGAGCTCACCTCCACCCGGTCTCCGATCTCGCATAGGGCAGGAAGGGCCAAGAGCTGCGAGTAACGGCGGTCGTAAATACACTGATGCAGATGGGCGTCCAGCGTCCGGAACTCTTCGTATGAACGCCGCACCATCCACGTCTTACCCTAGATTTCAGCAAGAGAGAGAGAGAGAGTTGGGGAAAGAGGGGCAGAGAGAGGAAGGGGAAGTCAACAAATTACATACCAACAGAAGAGAGGAAGATGCACGATGCAAAACGATGTGTAGTGCACTTAATTCTTTCACGTTTGATACGGTCAGTCGTGTTTTTTTTTTGTGCCATTTTTGTGGCTATTATTAGCGCTGACTGGGGCATGTGCGCCCACTGACCTGGCAGGACACCTGCACGAGGAAAACCAGATCTTTGGCACTGCCCAAGGTCCAGCTGGCATCGCTCTGCTCGTTGGCAAACTGAAGCTGAAGGTGTAAAGAGCAGACATTAATTCATGAAGGTGCGAAGAAGTTCAAGCACACATAAACAAACATTTAAAGGGAATGTTCACAGTCTTGCATCATCATTTAAGGCTACATATTTCACTATAACCACACGGTACGTTGGAAGAACAGTTGGTTGCATAAATTAGGCTGGTTTTGTGTTCACTGATCCTGATCTGACAAGTTTATTATTGGAAAAGTACATCTCAATGGATGTTACATTTATCATGCACTTGCATCCCAACGTAATTGTGCATTTATGTATGAGTTTACAGGGTGTAAATCCAATTTCTAAAGGCATTCGGTTGCACTTTCCAAGTTTCATTTTTCTGACATTTTGAAACGAGTTGAAAGTAACAACATAAACACCAAAACATGTCCTGAATTGCATTGATTCTAATATCGCTTTCAGTCTGGACAGATAAATTACTAGAAAATTGCTTGTTACTCAAATTTGATGAGATACAGCTACTTTCAAACACATGACTGTTTATGAGAAGCTGGGAACATCCCTTCACTATAATTCAGTCACCAAAATGCTGTTTCATGTCCATGTAGCATGCAAACTTCCTCATTGCTTTGACAATAAATGTAATTGCTGAGATGTAAAAAGTCACTTTTATCCAAAGCTACTTACTATTTTATACAAAACTCCTAAGTCTGGGGACACCGGGACAGTAAGTTTAGTTTTTTTAGATATTAATTATACTTATATACTTATAAGTATATATATATACTTTTATTCAGCAAGGAGACATTAAGTATAAATCAGCATAACTGTTTACAACACTGATTATACTAATAAATGTCTCTTCAGTAGCACATCAATCTTACAATGATCTCTGAAGGACTATGTGACATTGAAGAATGACTGCTAAAATATATATATTTAAACAGAAAACATTTAACATCATTTTAAATTGTAAACAATCAAACAAATGTAGCCCTGGAGAGCATTTAAATATGTATAACCATAGTCATGTAGTGTACCGTAGCATTTCAAAGAACCATGGTACTAGTATGGTACATGGCCAAAAAATACTGTATTGCATTAGCAATTGCACAAAGAACAGAAGAACTGCAGAGACCCTTTCTGCTTCACAGGGACAGAGTAAAAAAAAACATGTAAAGGTCTTTTATTTTTGTCTTCAGGGGGTTTAAACACTAATGAGATGGACTCCCACTCCAGTCATGTGCGGTCAGTGCGCTCCAGGTGCTCCAGTGTGTGTGTGTGTGTGTGTGTGTGTGTACAGATCTCTGCCATTATAAACACAAAATGCAGGACAAACACACAAAACAATGCCACAGGGACACTGAATTACATTTTGAGAATGAATGTCTATCATTATGGCTGTAAACCTTCTTAAATGGATCACAGATTTTAGACAAGCTTAAACAAGCTTGGTCGGCGGTTTATATGAGAAGAGCTCTGACATACTGCAGTGTATCTGTGAATCAAGTATAAGTAATTGTTTCCTCTTCTCTATCAGAGCACACAAACAGAATCTGAATGTGTGTGTGTGTGTGTGTGTGTGTTATTGAAGGTCACAAAGCAAGGGTCTGTATCATCCCTGGAGATGATCTGGCTGTATGCTGATATCTGCTTGTTTTTTACTAAACTAACTCTAACTGTGCTGCATATTGACATGATGCATACTGACAACTGAACATGTACATGACTAAAACACACACACACACACACACACAAAAAACTTTTATACTTTGTAAGTAGATGTCCTTGGTCTTATTGTGCACAATTGATCAGTGCATGTTATCTTTCATCAAAATGTAAAAATGAAACCACATTTCTATAGGTCATTTGGTCAGACCAACATAATATTAACGTCATAGCTTTAAATCTTGTTCTACTTCATTCCTGGTAAATAATATTTTTTACTCCTAAATACGGTATAAATAAGCATTAATGCCAACATAGGCAATATTTTTAGGTATCATAATTGTGCTGCTGATGTAAAACACCTTCTTTTGGGCAAAATAATAATATGAATAATAATCAAAACAATAACAAGTTGAATAAATAAATGAAATCAATACATTTAAAACAAAAATAAAAATAAAAATTATTATTATATATTCATTTATTATAAAACAGAGCATAAATGTCCAGCAAATATCAAATTTTGCAAACAAATGTGACCTGTAGGGCTGGGCGATATAAAACATTTGTTTTTTTATAAAATTTTAGTGGAGAGCTAACAAACTTCTGCTTAATAAGACAAAATCTTACCTCTATAGAACCGAAGTCCACATTTTCATAGTGAAAGTGGGCACAGTCAACAAGCTTGGGGAAGTGACCTTTCACAACAGAAAGCCTGGAAACACAATCAATAGATGAAATGATGAGTTAACACATCATATACTGTATGTTTATCAGTTACAAATAGAGAAAAGTTTAAAACTGTTTAACTTATCCGGTTAATCAAATTAGTCATTCTAGCAAGTAGCACTATGACTATTTCTCAGCCTTAGGATTTTCATCTGGAAAACAACGAAATGAAACAAAAAAAAATCCTAAAGACTTCTCAGGGCTCTGGCAAACACCCACACGTTAACACTGAGTTTTGCCTAGGACAGTACTACTATGTACATTTTCTTCAGCTCTAGTTTGTATTTTCAAGTTCCACCGAATGTAGAAACTCTCTAGGGCAGCTTTCAATAAGGACACCACAGGGAAACTTTGCATCCCATTATCAGTTATTTCAGGGGGAAGTGAAATTCAGTTCTTCCTGTTTTACAGTGTGTTCAGAGCTTGACAAACCTGAAGCTGAACTCAGTTTCTGAGCTGCAATGCTGACAGTAACATGGCCCTTTACTTCATTAACTATTAAACCAAAATATAGCCCATCACTTTTGTGTCTAAAACCTTTAAGGCTGTTTTACTCTTCATTTCAGTTGCTTGGTCTACACCTGAGTTTGAGGGTCCTGGTTACAATTCAAGTGGGTGTGGTTGCAAGGTGGGAACCTTAGTTAAAGGGGTCATATGATGCGATTAAAATTTTTCCTTTCTCTTTGGAGACCCCGGCCTCTGCTCACTATATGCCGCCGCTGCTTACTCTAGGCCGCCGTGTGTGACGCTGTGTTTCGTTGTGAAAGCGAAAAAACACATTTCATTACACCAAATACACAAAATAATGTTCTTTTTAGCAACATCATATGACCCCTTTAAGAAAGGTGCTTTAGAATAGAGCCCTATGATTTCCAATGAGAAAAAACAAGGACAGAATCGTGGAACCCAGTCATAAATATGGAATTTACTGTGTAATGTGGAATGTCAAGGAATTTGGCAAAGTTTGGATGAATAAATCAAAATGCTATACACAATCAAACTGCTAAAAGACTGCTATTGAAATATGAAGTATACATGTCTACTACACAAACTCAAGCACATGTGACGCTTGTGGTGTTTTCAGTGTCTGGCATCTTATATGAGGACTTGAACTTCATCCCCAGAGCTGCTCTAGCTCACTCATTGAAACATTATTTTAAAATAAGATTTTTCATAATTAACATCTGTTGTGTAGAACATCGTTTGTCAAAAAATTAAAGAAACTGTTCAAAATTTCATTTGACTGCAATTTAAAAGATTTGCATTAAATCATAAAACAGAAACCAGAAAAATTAAAAGATAACAATTTCTGAAAAAAAAATCAAACCTATCATAGGGCACTATTATTGTTACTGTTTTTTTTTGTAACATAATTCAAAATTAAATAAAATACAGAGAATTAGGTTTAAAAAAAAATTCATAAAGCCTGATGGAGAGACATGCAGTTTCTCACCTTTTGCTCATCTTCCCCTTCAAGTTGGCTGTGGTTCCCACCGATCGGGTCCCAGGCTCCCCAGAACTGTCCAGATTATCAGTGCTTCGAGCCTGAAGGACAGGGAATGAGAATATAGAAGAAACCGTTTTTATGATGGGTTCATTCAACAACACAAAGATCAAAGTCATCCCTGTTTCAAGAGCTAAAGTATGCATCATCTGAATTCAATGACAATCAACATACTTCGGAGAAAATAGATTAGAAATCCTAAATCAGCAGTGATATTACGGAGATGATTCTCTGAGGATTTATAAGGTCTCAAGCAGGTCACTTTGATTTTAATGTTCAAATCAAACTAAGAAAATTACTAAGGGAGCAGCAAGCAGCTTGTGAAGCGACCGGGACAGTTGTCTTCTGACCTCTGGTCTCATTTAGAATAAAAGCCAAGCGTTTACATCAAACTTCACACTTTGACCACTGGTGTGTGATCCAAGTGGCCATTTTTAAACCTCTATGCAAAATGAGTATCAGATATGAGATTTGTGATCGACAGCGATGCGCAGCAAGCGATAAGAGCATAAAAATATGAATCTTCTAATAATACATTTTGGTAACACTTCATTTTGATAGTCCACTTTAGACATTCTACTAACAGTAAGTAACTTTGCAACTACATGTCAGCTAGCAGTCATTAAGAGTATTAGTAGACTGTCTGCTTAATATCTTCTAACACTTTATTTGGATGGGTCCACAACATACAACATATGAGAAACGTTGCAAGTAAATGTCAACTTATTTTCTAACCCTAAACCTAACCTAACAGTCTACTCAAGAGTTAGTAGACATTTAGTTGCAAATTAATGAGAATTACTTGACATGTAGATGCAAAGTTACTTGTAGTTAGTGGGCTATCAAAACAGTGTAACTTAAATTTTTATTATTAATGCTGTGTATACACTTCAGAAATAGCATTTTTATATTTATAAATATCTAAAATAAATAAAAATAAAATCCAAATATATGTATTCAGATATGTAAAACAGAGAGAGAGAGATTTTTTTTTAATTATATTTATTGAGATGTATAGAGATCATTTAGATTATTATTAGTAGTATTTACCTACAAAAACATAAACAAATAATAAAAGGCACTTTAGATTATAAAAAGAACAAAACAAAAGGCCAAAACTTCAGCAACAATCATTTTATCAAAAATTATCTCATTTAAAATATCTGATGCAAAATCAAATTTTATGCCAACTGATTTTCCATTAAACAGCAAAATGTAGTTTTCAACAGACTTTCATTTTACTGTCTTTGCCTCAAGCTTACAGCTGATGTTCTTAGAAAATATGACGTGACGTACAGCTCTAAAAAGTTCAGAGCAGTCACTCAGTTTTAGAGTTCCGGCATTACAAAACTTCTGTCAAAAAAAACTGTCCTTGATGAATAAAAGCCCCGGTGAATTATGGCTCAGTCATGCAGATTAGTTCTGATAACAGCGGACCTGTCATGATGACTGTTTGAGTTTCATCCACCTGACAGGCAGTTTCGATGGAAACACTGCCATGGGAGCATTTGGTTGCGAGACAGCACTTCCCCGAACCCCTCGGGGGAAGCACAGATCTCTGCAGTCCTCCTTTAGGTTTGCACAACACCAAACAGTCACGGATGAGTTTAAACACTGGAATGAGGGATGACAAGAGTGGATCTGCCTGCTGCTTTACCCAAAGCAATCCTTGTTTTCTCACGCAAAGGGATGGCAAATTAGGAAAGGCCAGCGCATTGATAAGCCAATCATTTTAGAGGCGATGATCAGATTGATTGAAGCACTGTGCGTGTGGCAGTATGGGAGAAAGGAGGTGTCGGACACTTCTGTCAAACTTACCTTTATTGCTAGCTGCTCTCCCCTGGACAAGAAACCTTTAGAGATGGTCAGTAGTGCATAAGCATATTTAACAAGAATTAAACCTATACTGTACTGTTAAGCAAGCAGATGTGTGTGAACTTAGTGTGTTCCTATATAATCTCAAAGATAACAATAAACCCCTCAGTATGTGTGCTTACTTCTAGAAATAAGCAGAATGCAAAGCAAAAGCACTGGTGTCGTGTAAACAAATATTGTGTTTGGATTTGCATGCTGCAACTCTTAGAGGAGACAAGGAAGCAAAGCTGAAAACACTGACAGACTGGCCTCAAAAGGTAAAATCACTTCCGTCAACCTCTACCTGACCACAAGCCTCACAGTTCCTGATCAGAGTTATTATTGATAATGAAAACTGTTACAAAAACTAGGAAGAAGAAATCTAGCACTAAAAAGAATAAGTAAAAATGAAGTAATCTAAAGCTATAAACATGCACTAAAACATAAACAAAAACACAGAAACTGTACTGAGAAAATTATCTTGTATAATAAAATATGCATAGTATTTTATTATTTTATTTTTAATACTGACAATGCAATAAAAACCAAACAAAACCTAGGTGGTTTCCAAAAATACAAACAAAATAAAAACTATTAAATGAACAGGAAAAACTGAAACTAAAATTTAAAAATACAATCCAAAATAAAAACTTTAACTTGCCATTTACTAATAATACAAACAAAATAACTTTTTAAAGAATAATTTAAAACATGTAAATTATATATATATATATATATATATATATACATACACACACACACACACAAAATAAAATATAATTAAATATATATAAAATACAAAAATAGAGAAAGTAAATCTAGAAACAACTACTAAATTACTAAAAATAAAGATAAAAAAACAAAAAAAACAATTGGCCATTTTACAATTATAATACTATTTAGGAATAATTGAAAGTAATATAAAAAAGAAACATTTTCAAAAATATAACAGCCCTGCCCCTGATAAGTTAAAAAAGAAGAAAAAAAAAAAAATTCTTCTGACCCAACCTGCTTCCAGAACCCCACCTTCTCCATTTGGCTTTGAATTGAGCACACATTCCTCAATCCGATGAAATCTCGGCCCTCACAACACACGGCTTGAAGATCAGCTGAGATCTCAGAGGAGAGATGTCGGCCAAATCAGTGACAGTGAGAAGAGCTGCCTGCCAATGTCTCGCCTATAAATCAGTGGAAATATATTGCACACTTACACCGCAGTGCACAGGCATGTCTGAAGATATTAACTGGAGTCACACTGATTGTTTGTCAGTCATTATTAGGCAGCATTCCGTCTCTGTCCCTGACTGACACAAGGGTTATTGAGGTAGTCAACATTCCTGCAGCAAAAGCAGCATTTTTAGACACTATCCTGTATCTTTCTTAAAAACTGACAACATTTACTGTCAAAACTATTTTTGTTCCATTACCTTAATATAAATAAAAACAGACCCCATTTACATTCTTAATGTCCCCTGGTCTTACTGAATATGATTCAGCAATCTTTCATAAAAATATAAATGCATTTCTCCAACTGAAATTACTTTCTGCTGACATCAAGGATGGGGAAATATGATAACAACCAACATCATTTAGAACATATATACAGAAGGAAAATATGAATAATGCTTGCTGCAGAAGAAGTTGCTATGTGGTTGCTAGGGTGTTTTGGATGGCTGCTTATTGGCCCAAGATATTTTGGTCTCTAGATATGGCTCAGGGTTTGTCAAATCCCTAACCATGAGGAAAAGCAACAGTAATAGTCATGCTTGCTTAAGTATTCCCTTCTGAATATTGTGTTTCACTCAGAAATACACCACATCACAGAAGCTAAATATGTTGCGAATGCCATTTTAAGCTGTCTTGAAAGGTCTGGTCTGACATTCAAAGAAATATAGAAGTCCAGTACAGTTGAAGCGTTTGGAGTCAGTAAGATTTGAAATAATATTTTCATTCAGCTAGGACATGTTAAATTGATCAAAAGAGACAGTGAAGACATTTATAATGTTACAAAAGATTAGTATTTTAGAAAATCTGCTCTTTAGATCTGTCTATTCAAAGACAGCTTTGCGTCACAGGAATAAATAATATTTTAAACTACACAAAAATAGAAAACTGCCATTTTAAATTGTAATAATATTATTTGTTTTACAGTATTTTTTTATCAAATGAATGGAGCCTTGATGAGCACGACACTTGTTTTATAAATATTTGTTAAAATCTTACCGACCACAGATTTTTGAACGATAGTCTATATAGCATAATATGCTTAAAAAAACCCTGAAACTAATTAAAAGAACATCAAAATATTACTTGCTCAAAGACAAACTGATAAATATCTATGCTGAATGCTAATTCAAATCAATACACTGGTCCAAGTTTCATTGCATATTGTGTGCTGAAACCACGAGACTTGCCCGTCCAGCTGTGAAACGGTGCCGAACAAAACACGCCTGGATCTCCAAAGAGGCAGCAAGCTTTTATTCAACCCACAATAAAGACTACATTTCAACCTTCAAGTGTTCCTCATACAACGCTGCGGGTATTACTGCGTGTAGCGACGGTAAACGCAGCTGGTTTTAACCAAGGCCGCAGTGATGTTATGCAAACACGCACCTGGCGGACCTGCTGTAGGATTTACAGCAAACGACACACCTGACGGCTGGCATACGGGTTCACCTGAGATAAACCTGGGATGGAAACATGCTAATCAACCACGTCCATCTAGAACATCTCTTCTCTGCTGTACGATAAAGTAGGCATAACTTGCACTAGTCTACCAAACCTTCTTAACCAGTCAGTAAAGCCGGCCAATCCATGCCGTTTCTCTTGTGGTAACCTCATACATGTTCTCCATGACTGGTTTATGTTTCTCTGACAGACGCTGTTGAACACAACACACAGAAGACTGCTCTCGACAGCTGATTCAAATCGTACATGTTAAAAACATAAAAGCACTCAAATTTATAATGCATTACCCAGCCAACCAATTAAACCCTAAGCCAACTAGGTAAATATTTCCACATTCAAACACTGAATCTTCCTTGCTCTCAGATTGCTTCATACCTTGAGCATTCTCTTCCTCTTGAACATTTCTTCTGTTGTTGATTCCGTGAGGCAGAACTACGGAGGTCAACAAGGTCGAGTACTAGCCACACTTTAGTTGTCATCACCTCTCTACGTCATCGCTTCACCGATTCAGATGCGTCCACGTTCGTTCTCCTGTGGTCGGACCCTCCACAGATACGTGCAGATGGGTGGGCTTTCCTTGGAGATTTCCATAAGCAAAAATTAAATGAACTCTCTCGTCACACACTCGTCTATCTAGCCTTTCTTACCGTCTCAGACACACAAAAAGCTCACGTTCAGAGGCACCTGTTGAATATTTGATGTGGCGATCTGAACGCTGGGTTAACGCCAGGCCTCTGTAACTCCTCAGCTGTTCGCAGGAAGAGAAGGGCTGCTCGTATGACAGAGCTTTTGTGCAGTTCTCTCCACTCGTTTTTGGACATGTTAGGGATGTTCAGGCTCTCTTATTTAGGTGTGTCCTCCTGATAGTTCAATAAAGAAATATAAATACATCCCAGTTTAAACTAGGGCTGCACCATTGATCAAAATATAACCAAAATTGCGATATGGCTTAGTGTGCTCATCTAAAAGGCTGTAATTCAATATAAAAGTTTAACGTTCAAAAGTGAAGATATTAAGACAGCCATAAATATTGTAATTTTTACAGTTGTAATGTAAAATAAATATTACTATATTATATCTCAATTACTTTTTTAAAATTTACAGTGAAAATTTTCTTATTTTGTTTTTATTTAATTATTATTATTGCTGTTGTATTATAACCATATGGAGGTATAATCACAAGATTTTGGCCATATTGTGCAGCCGTATAAACAAAAACAGCAAACCTGGATTTTTTTCAATCGCATTTTAAATCACAATTTTTATCAGAAAAACTAGATTTCCTCCCAAAATCGTGCATCCTTCATTTAAACTGTTGGCTGAATGACTTAAGATGAAAAATCTTCAGCGTCGATCTAGCAGGCATCTGTTTGCAGTTCTCTGTAATCTGTCGTATTTCTGAGCGAAACAGGATAAAAAAATTGGTGCTATATATCTGAATGGGACCAATAGGTTGAAGAAGAGGAGTTATAAAATAAGAAGGATGACAAAGTCAATAAGACACAATATGCATTAAGAAAGTAAATTGGGTCAGTTTTGATTTCATTGAGACTTTAAAAATTAGATCACTATATCCTTATCCCTCCATCTAAAATAAATGGTTTAGGCCACAACTTCCGAGCATCCAATCTGACCCTGGATTTTCATACATCAGAAGTCAAAGTCCTGACTACTAAAAGCCCATTCCGGTCATCCAATAATCAATGTCCTGTTGACGCTATGCACAGTTTACCTGTCTTTTCACCTGCTTTCCAGAAGATACGCACAGACAACTCACAAACAAGGGCTCTTCCAACTCAGTCAGACATTTGAAGTAAGATACAGAAGGAAAGGCAAAAAAGGGACACAGAGCAGGAACATGCACACAAACAAAAGACACGAGTCTCATTCACAAGCATGTCTTTCATATAACCAGTGTTTAATAAAAGTTAAATTTATCACATATTTATTTGAAATTCACAATAAAACTCATTACATTACAGAACTTTTGTAGCTTTGAAAATAAACTTATTGTAGGATCACTTATTTATTTCTTTTTTTAAGGTTTATTTTTGCCATTTTCGCCTTTTATGACGATAGGACAGATCAGAACTGACAGGAATTGAAGTGGCAGAGAGATAGGGGCGGGATCGGGAAAGGTCCTCCAGTGGGGAGTCGAACTCGGAAAGCCTGTTGCGCAATGGTGCTAAATGTCGGCGCGCTGTCCACAAGGCTATCAGCACTGATGTAGGATCACTTAGTTGACATAGAATATATGAAACTAAGTTCAATTAGACTTATTGTAGAATCACTTTTATTATATTATAACCAGGGTTTGAAATTAACACCCGCCAACCCGCCAAATGCGGGTAAAAATCAGCTGTGGCGGGTAAACGCTGTCAAATCACTAGCCAATTTGGCGGGTTACTTTTCGTAAATTATGTTTACTAATTAATTTCTTGAGGAAGTTCATGTAAGCCAAATCTGCACAGATTTAGTGTAAATACTGAACTCGAGACTCATCATGATATATTAAATAAGCCTAATTGCGCAGCATCTGGGCATATCTATCTTACCCAGCGATGTAGCTACTGGCCATCGGGAGCACCGGGACATTCCCGGTGGGTTGATCGCCGAAGCGAGGGAGACCTTATATTAGGCGCCGTTTTTAAATTACAGCCCACGCGAAACTGCAAATGTCGCGCATCCAGTGTGGACAGCCTCAAGCTGTTGGCTTACCTCCTGCCTTTTTTTCATAATTTATTTGTTAAATATTTTTGGCTAGTAGAAATTATGAATGGCCGGTAACTTAAACATTTAGTAGCCAAATTGGCTGGTGAGTGAAAAAGTTAATTTCAAACCCTGATTATAACCAAGTAACTAAATGACCCTACTAAGTCTAATTTCAAAGCAACAAAAGTTACAACAGTTCAAGTCAGAATGAGTTCTGCATTAATGCAGCCGATAATGTTGTCTAGGACTACATAAAAAAAGTATTTTGCATTTCAACTAGTTTTGAAATTGGAAATGGAAAAAAAGGACATGCAGAGACTGACAAATATAGGAGAGGTTGTACGAAAGCCCTTATATGGACATGGGCGTGTATTATGCTAATAACTTTATGAAGACATGCCCTCCCTCATTTAGAATAATCTGGATTGATCAACAAATGACGGTAAAAATTCACAATTACGAGTGAATGAGACCCAAGAAGGTGAAAGAGACATGCACAGTTAAGAGGATGGGTTCAAACCCTGCGATTCGCCAAATGCATCTGAATCATCTTAATGCAGCGTTTTATCAGTTTACTGTTCCTCTCGCTCAGTTCATAACTGTATAAATGGAGTCAGAGTTGATCCCATCCTGTGCGTGAAGTGCGTTTGGCTGCGGAGCGGCACTTACCGGACATGTCTGCCAGGCTCATCGTTCTCACAAACATGGCGCATTTCCGAACCCACTGGGGTCCTGACACTTGACACAGAAAAGGAGAATAAAGGCCATTTAAATGTCAGCCATGAGTCTGCACTATAATCTCAAACACACAAGAAGCTGCCATAACCCAAACACTGTGGATTATGAAAATGCATGAATGGGCCAGCATGATTACAGCAAGAACAGTGAGGATGGCTTATATGGGAAGACATATTGCATCAGCTCAATGTGCAACTAGTGGACACTTGTTTTACTCATATTTAGTTTTTCAATACAGTTTTATTCCCCTCAAGCTAAGGTTTTAGCTACCTTTTGGTGTTTAAATCTGGATTTTCGTACCACAATAATTTAACTATCCTGACATTTATACGTTTTGTCTGGCCAGCGAGAGAAATAAAAGCAGTGCATGAATGATTTTAAGAGTTTGTCTTTAATTAACATGTAAATTAACTCCTGTAATGATGTGAAATGCCTTGTGCTTTACGAGGTCAGTCTCATGTAGAGCTGAACTGCAGACTGCAGTAAACAAACGCAAAGAATCCATGAGACCTCCGGGCAGGAATTCTCTTGTATGGGGAGTATTCTGCAACCATGGCAACGAGTGATGTAGGAATGGACTGTTTTTTTGTAAGAAGCATTTTTCGGCCCATGTGAGAGTTGTGCCAAGTTCAGCCAGTTAACAAAGACTTTAAGGCCAAAAGCCTACTTAAGTACACAAAACATGAACATTGGCCAAGGCACTGCAAGCACGCTGATCCGTTCTACATAATACACATGCTTTATTGAGTTACAACAAACCTCTGTCTGTATATCATTTAACTAACTTTCTCAGCAAGAATATCTTTAAACTGGAGCTCCGTTATGACATTAGCTCTACTGAAAGAGAAAACTAACCACAGATGGCATTCGTTTATCCTAATTTGTGCCATAGTGCTTCTTGCAGTAATGCTGATGCAACATGGTACTTGTGTGTTAATGTAGTTGTTTGGAGCACATTCAGGTCATACACTCCAAAGAGTCAAAAATAAAGAAAAAAACTGATTTGAATCTAGCTAGTTAGACTAGCTAGTTAAACAAGCACTTATTTTATGCATTACTTAATTCACAAAAAACATTAAGTAAAAAATAAAGCATTAAGACTTCTAAAAGATGATTTTAAAGATTTGTACAAGAAGCTAACATGCAATTATCAATAAAGCAGAAATCTTTAGCATGTCAATATCAGTCAATATCTTCATATATATATACACAGTATATATGAAGAGTTAATTTGCAAAAACAGATAACTTTTAACTATTTTCAAAAATCATGTTTTTCATTGTGCATTCTAATTAAACTCAATCAAACTGCAATTGGTAAAAGTAAAGTAAAAATAACTAAAAAAATACAGCTAACTAACACAATAAAACAATGAAAATATGATAACAATAAAAAACATGATTTTTGAAAAACAAAACAGAGTTATCTGTTTTTGCAAATAAACTCTTCATATATATGACCCTGGACCACAAAACCAGTCATAAGTAGCACGGGTATATTTGTAGCAATAGCCAACAATAAAATTGTATGGGTCAAAATTATCGATTTTTCTTTTAAGCCAAAAATCATTAGGATATTAAGTAAAGATCATGTTCCATGAAGATATTTTGTAAATTTCCTACCGTAAATATATGAAAACTTAATTTTTGATTAGTAATATGCATTGCTAAGAACTTCATTTGGACAACTTTAAAGGCAATTTTCTCAATATTTTCCTCTGACGATGATTCAGTTCAATTTTAAAGTTTCATTTGATTCTGTTATTTTGCTCCGAATCATGATTAGGGCTGGTTGACATTAATATTTCCCACTTTTGAGGTATATATTACCATTCACAAGTCTGAGGTCAGTATTTTTTGTCAAACATTAATAAACAAAACAAAAAAAAACTAATAAATAAAATCTTTAGTAATCCACCCATGCTACTATAAAATGCCTAATAAAAAAATGTAAATAAGGAACAAAAAATATCCTACTAGATAAACAAAAATTCTGAGAAATAGAAATGTCAGTATATGCACAGCAATTTTACTTGACTGTTACAACATTCTTATAAGACTGTAACAGAAACTAAAATAGCAACCCTTTATTTGTAAAGTGTTTTATCATTCAAAAACAGGCATTACCTCACACTATTCAAATACAAATGTAGCACCAGTATAGTATATTACAAGTACATTTTTACTAAGCGGATGTTTGTGGGTCACCATAGTAAAACTGTCAGCTGTCGTTTGAACGCGGCCGAATTGTGCTGATATGGAGAAGAGCGAGAGAGGCTTATTATAGAGAAGTCGTGCTGTCAAAGTCCGTACCATCATGTGGGCAGCATCTCTATAGTAACAGCGCTGGCTTTGGCCATGAAGAAAGGCTCAGCGCGTGTGTGTGTGTGTGTGTGTGTGTGTGTGTGTGAAAAGGGTGAAACCAAATGGTTGTTAAATAAAGAAACCAGGATGGATGTAGAGAGAGAAATATTCAAACGAACAGTAGGCTTTGTTTGTGTAAGTGTCACACAGTGTTTGAGGTGTTCCTGGTAATAACCACACTAAAAACGCACAGCCCGAGCCGTGTCCAGCAAAGCACACGCTGTGAAGTCTGCCTGTAGGTGCGCTGGATAAAATGGGTCACACACACACACTATTATTGTTAATTCCTCCCGCTGTCTCTCTGTGCTGTCAGATCATGAGTAGTTCTGCTGCACACACACACACACACACACACACACACACACACACACACACACACACACACACACAAAACAACTGTGTGCCATTTGACCTTGAGAGCAGGAGTGTAAATATTTGCTCTGATAATGATTCAATTCAATCATTTTAATGATTCAATTTAATCATTTTAAAGTTT
Organism: Sinocyclocheilus anshuiensis; assembly: GCF_001515605.1. Classification (NCBI taxonomy): domain Eukaryota; kingdom Metazoa; phylum Chordata; class Actinopteri; order Cypriniformes; family Cyprinidae; genus Sinocyclocheilus; species Sinocyclocheilus anshuiensis. The sequence goes on from NW_015552637.1 coordinate 3,698,319, forward strand.
CATTTGATTCAGTTATTTTGGTCTGATTCATGATTAGGGACACACACACACACACACACACACACACACACAAAACACTACTGTGCCATTTGACCTTGAGAGCAGGAGTGTAAATATTTGCTCTGATAATGATTCAATTCAATCATTTTAATGATTCAATTTAATCATTTTAAAGTTTCATTTGATTCAGTTATTTTGGTCTGATTCATGATTAGGGCTGTGTTGATATATTAAATATTTCCTATATTTTCAAGATATATACTATAATTCAAAAGTCTGAGGTCAGTAAGTTTTTTTTTTTTTTCATTTAGCAAGGATTAATTTAATTGATCAAAATTGAAAGTAAAGACATTTTTACAAAAGCTATTTATTCCAAATAAATTTTCAACATTGATAATATTAAAAGTTTTGCGAGCAGCAAATCAACATATTAGAGTGATCATGTAACATAGAACTTAGCTTTACATCACAGGAAAAAAAAAAACATTTTAAAATACATTAAAATACAAAAATAATTATTTAAAATTGTAATAATATTTAACAATATTATTGCATTTTTTTCTCAGCCTCAGTGAGCATAAGAGACTTTTTTCAAAAACATTAAAAAAAAAAGTTACTGAGCTCAAACTTCTGAATGGTTAGTATAAAATTAAGCAACATCATGAATCTGTTGTGATTTTAATGCCCTTTATTTCACCATTATGTTTTCTAAAGAATGTTTTTTTTTTCTATAGAAGTTTGAATCATTGCCATTAATCTGTCTGTTTAAATGAATAAATTCATAACAATTCAAATCAACCTAAAGATTCAAATGCATCATTATTCATTAATGTTCACAGAAGTCACTGTCTGGCATGTTTTAAATATTAAAATGTTTTAGTAAAAATATATGTAGGTAAATATAGCTATACTATATACTATACTGAATTGTGAAAAAATGTACAGTATTTTACTTCACATTTTAAATTCAGTTTGGAAATTATGGGAAAATAATATCATCTAAAGGTCACAAATGAGCAATCAGCCCTATTCAAATCAAATATTTGAAAATATAGTTAATTATTAATTTAAAAAATGCATTCCATTTTCATCAGATCATTTTTAGTTTGCTAAATTTTTACACCCCTACCTGCGATCCACATAGATTCTCTCCCTACAAGCTCTGATTAAAGACACGCTGCAGTTAAAAAACATGGGTTTGGAGAGTTTGACAGTGCTAACAGAACTAATGACTGGAAAACACAACCCTCAGATGTCACCAAACTGGAACTGGCCATTACGATCATTGTTTTTCGGTTGCCGTTGCTCGCAGCAGGTGTCCTGGATCTGACCTCGAAACAATACAATAGGACAGCAGCCATTAAGTCACTCAAGCAGAAGAGGCTATACAGGCTATTGTCAATTGTCTTGAAGAGTCGCCACCCCAAAACCCCACCTCCAAATCTCTAAGACTAAGCAGCTTTTTCCCAAGACCATTAAAAGGCAGATTATATGCACAGTTTGTGGATGCCATTTCAGAAAAAGCCCAAGCGAGCATATTCCAGTAAAATGTAATGGTCTGATGGGAACGCTAGCCTTGCAAAGAAGCACTGTGTGCTACTATAGTAAAGTGATGGTATCAGATGGCAGTACCATAAAAGACAACCATATTTACATATGATAACATTTACATGGAATTTTAAAGAACATCATGGGATTGTGAAGGCGCCATAGGAACACTACCGTATTTTTACTGTACTTTCAGTGGAAAGGTGAACCAGGTGAATTTGGAAATGGATGCACAAATATGTCTAGCAAGGTATAGGCGGAGGGTGAACCGAGTCCAGGGTAAGGCTAAAAGCAGGCAAATCTATTAACTACAAACATCATAAACCCGTCTTTTTAGGCAAGAACCAGATATGGGTGTCATGTAGGCTAATAAAATATTTTTAATGGGACTGAATTTGTATTTAACGTGATTACAATTTAATAAAAGCTTTAGAAATTGATAATTATAATGTTTCATGTCCACGGATTTTCCAAACAGTGAATAAATTATACAGCCTACAGAAAGCGAGCGAAGAACATTATCACTAACTTTGATCTATCGAGAGTTCAAGCGCTCACACAAAAAAAAAACAGAACTATCGTTATAACCTGTGAAGCTGTCTACACTGTGAAATGAATATCTTACTTACATTGTACGTACATCTGCACTTTGTTGTTTATGATGAGAGAATTCACGAGGGTCCGAATTCAGTCAGCGAGCACACGCGCTCAACAAAACTCAGTGATGAGTCATCTGAATGCCTCTGATTGGCCATTGCCTTCCTAAGCTCAACAGAATCATGTGTGATTGGTTATAATGCGCAACACTGTAAAAACGCTTAAAAAGAAAAACGGTGCAACATGAGCAGATCTTAATTTAATGCCACAATTGACACTTTCCATTTATTTCCCCTTTGTTAGCAACAGACGTAATAGATTTAATTTATTTGTGCAGGGGGATTTTTTTGTCCAATTTAGTGGCATTTTTGCTCCAAGTCCCCGAGGCCAGGGGAAGGCTAAGCCTGAATCATTTTAGTGAATCAGATTTGTTCAAATCAAAAGATTTGTTCAGTGTTTTTCAGACATTCCTGCAAAGCAATTTGCATTGCATTTTTGTAATTGAATATATTTTTTGTTAAATACTACAGTTTATTATTGTTTCTGATTTCAGATTATATAGACAAATGTAGTGCTGTGTATGCCACTTGAAATTTAGTCAACTGATTGCCAAATCTCTGAATAATGAATCCGTTCAAATTAATCATTAAAAAGAATAGTCTCAAAAGAGCTATTTGTTTGTGAATCACTAATTGACAACCACTGAATGGTTGTGGTATATCAGATATACTGGATAATGGATAATTTTGCATAAGCATTAGAGATGCCAAACAGAGCTGAAACACTAAATTCATTTTAGTGAATCAATTCATTTGGACAGTTCCGATTCAAAAAAGAATCCAGAGATTTGTACAACTTCTTGACAGTGTTTTTCAGACATGCCTGCAAAGCATTTTGCACCATATTTTTGTAGTTAAACAGTAGTTTTTGTAGTTTTATAGTTTGTAGTTTTTTTAGTTAAATACTACTGTTTATCTATGTTATCTGTGTCAGATTATGCAAATGTTATGTTGTTTACATATCGCTCACCTCAGTTTTCTACTTCTTGGAATAATCAATAAGTTCAATTGAATCATTAAAAATAATACTCTCCAAAGAACTTCTTCTCACTAATTTACAACCATTCAAACATACTGAAGAATGTTAGATCTGAGTATCAAAGGTGTCATTGGCCTAAAAATTAAAAATTCTAATAATAAAAACCATTTGTCATTAGCAAAGCTTACTTTCGATCAATATTTCTCAACTGGTTTTTCTTCAGCACCCGGATTTTACATTGGAAATCAAGTAGTGACTCAATAACAGAATAATAGCAGAATAAATCCTTAAAGGGGTCATATGATGCTCCTAAAAAGAACATTATTTTGTGTATTTGGTGTAATGAAATGTGTTTATGCGGTTTAAGGTTCAAAAAACATTATTTTCCACATACTGTACATTATTGTTTTTCCTCTATGCCCCACCTTTCTGAAATGCATTGATTTTTTCAAAGCTCATCGGTCTGAAAAGCGAGGTGTGCTCTGATTGGCCAGCTATCCAGTGCGTTGTGATTGGCCGAATACCTCAAGCATGTGACGGAAATGTTATGCCCCTTACCATATTGTGATGATGCCCTGTCCGGCCGGAGCAACGAGACAAAAACATTAAAACCCATTATAAACGAGGCATTTGTTGCATCCAGTGGGGACATAATTACGGATTATAATGACTTCTACTGTCTTTTTACGCGTTGCGTTGCATCGCACCACGTAAACATAAAACCATGTCTGCATTTGTGATCGGAGAAATTACAAACAACAAGTGCTACTCTACACTGCCCAAAAAACTCACGTTTGAATCGTCAGTGGCAAATTATTTAAATATAAAAAACGTACTTACAGTCTGTGAGTCAGAACAGCCGGCATTGTAGTCTACTCTACCAGGATCAGGAAACAGTCCTCCATAAAATGTGCTGGACACATCTGAATATTTGGGTTAAACTGTTACAATGAAACAGCGTCACACACCGCGGCCTTGAGTGAGCCGCGGCCTAGAGTGAGCGGAGGCCGGTTTGAGTGAGCAGAGGCGGGCGGGCTTAAGAACGGCACGGCCGGCGGATTCGACGAAGGAGCGTCCTGCGGGCTTGCGGCAACTCATATGACCCCTTTAAAATCTAATAATTTTAAATGTTTAATATTCCCATAAACTGTACAGATACAGAAAACATGCAAAATTATGAACTTGACATAAGCAAATGGACAGTTTTCGTTTCTACATTTTATTTTCATAAATATCCCAGCCAATTCAGCACAGATCAATGTCTCATTTTTGGGTCATGACCCACCAGTTGAGAAGCACTTCATAAGGTTCCCTTCTTGCCTTTCATTTCTACCATGCTGTAAGGAACTTCCTCTCCATCCCTCACCTCATGTGGTCCTGTAAATTTCTGTTGTGTTCGACTCTCCCCCACAGACCTTTGACCTCAGAACAAAGCAGCCTTGGCCTTCCCATTCACCCATGGCTTCTAAGGGCCCCTGGACCCCCCTACTCCTTCCTCGGCCCCTTCTTAAAGATCCCACCCAACCCCCAGCACTCTAAAGGACCTCATTCATAGATCTACTGCTATCCACGTCTGTCCCTGAATGCTCACTCGGGGAAGCAACTGCTCCGAAACCTCCATCTACACTCCCCTCAGATTCTAGCACGGGGCAGAACTCATGTGCCCGGGATGACAAGGGACAACTGGGGATTGGGTATAAGCAAGGTCAAATGAATCATGGACATTCCTGGAGTGGATCTTAGAAACTCTGCTCCCACGTGGCGCTGTAACCCCCCTTCTCACGTTCTGTCCTGCTTTCTATGGAGAATCAGGAAGACTCAGAAGCGCTGCCGGCATACTAAACACTCTCTCTGCATCCCAGCTGGGGCCACGTGAGAGTCGGAGGAAGAAAAGACCACAAAAAATTAGGAAATGATGGAGAGAGCCTGGGAGAGAAGAAGTATCTGCAGTTAGACAAAGTGTTTATCTGTTTGCATGAGCATATTTGAGTGAATAAGTGGCAATGATGAAATGAAACACTGTGAAACTCTGACAAAGCAGATCGTAATAGCATGAAAGTTGTCAACAGATTAAAATAAATGCAATTAAATCACATGATTTTTGTCTCAAAGTTTGGATTTTCTCAACTTTACCTCAAATATTTTAAACTGAACTAAACGAAAACTATACTCTGAAAGGGGGGGGGTCAAATTACATATTTTTCATATTTTATTATTATTATTTGTATTTTATTATTAATACATTTAAATTAGTATAATTTAAATTAGTCATTTATTTTAAACAGGCAAAAAACAAGCATTTTATTATTATTATTATCATCGTCGTCATTATCAATATTATTATTAATTAATTATTCTAGATAAATTAGGCATTATGAAGGTCTTTCTTTACTATTTACTGAAAAACCAGACACATAACTATCATTCCAATTAAATACTACAAATGTCAAACTAAGGGAATAGCTCATCCAAAACATACCGTCATCTCATTTTGACCCCATATAAATTTTCTTTCTGTTGTGAAACACAAAATGTGCTGTTAAGCAGAATATTCAAGGTCTTTTCCATATATCAAAAGTGGATGGTCACGGAAAAAAAAGTTTTTATAAAGATCTCGGCAGTACATTAGGGTTGTGACGGTGAGGAAATTTTCCCACCGGTTAATCGACGTGTGACAACACCGGTAATACCGGTATCACCGAGGGGGCAGGGCGTTCCCTCTTTTCCTTCGCTTTTAAATAGCTTAAAAGCGCCGTGCGCATTTTACTTTCACTTTTGAATTAGCGGCAGTTCGGCAACAATTGCTTGAATGCAACAACAAAATACAACGTCAAACTCACTTTAGCGTATATATAAAACATAGAACTTTTATTAACAAAACAAATAAAAATATACCATGCTATAGGGCAAGCTATGCCTAATATAAAATAACAAATAACTTACATAAAGTTTAATAGGTATTAAAAACTGGAAATAAGTAAACATTCACCTCACCTCACTCTTCTTGTCAGTCAGCTCGAGTCACTCTCCTCACTGGATAAATGAAATCTGATCTGTGTGATGCGACTGTCGTTCGGCACGCTGCATTGAGCAGCCGTGTTCAGTTTTTAATTGTAGCGTCTGTTCTTTTACTGAACTAAATGATTTTTATAACTAATCAAAAATCAAAACAACGGTGGGGGTCGGTGACGTGGTGGGCAAGTGACGTAGCCGGTGTTGCGGCTTAACACCGGTATCACCGTCAACACCGTCTATCGCGGCAAGCCTACAGTACATATCAACATCCACTTTCATTTTATGGAAACAAGAAGCTCATAAGCTCACTTATTCAGACTTGCTTCTCCTTTTGTGTTTCGAAGAAAAAAAAAAATAATAATACAGGGTTGAAATGACATAAGTGTGAGCACATGACAATTTTTATTTTTGGGTGAATTATTATTAACTGTGTGAAAACATATAATGTTTGTAAAATGGTACAGCTTTTTAAATATCTGAAAGTACACTCTTAATATCAGTCAGTCAAGCATTATTACCGGAAAACCCGGCAGTTCTTAAAAGCTGAAGAATTCCAAAGGAACTCCGTTATTTTTACAGGAAAATACAACAAAGTATATAGTTTACATGTAGCGCATCAATTCTGCATGTTATGTAAGACTCTCGCTCGCTCTTGCTCTTTGCGCTTGTGAGAGAAAGCGACGGCGAGTTGTGCGCCTTCACACTAGAGTTTACGTTACGCCAAATACACAAACACAGGTGCGCTGCGCATCCATTCAAATGAACTGAAAAATATCAGATCGCTTGACGGAGAGTGAAACTCTGAAGCGCTCAGTCAGAGTGTTCTGTGAGTGAAAATATATCTGTGCTAATCATATACTCAGCCTCCAACTCACACACTGGCGAGTAAAATCTGAGAATTTATTAGCCATTGGCTAATATTAGACATCATTTAGTCACCCAGAGTGAAGATTTAGTCACAAATGCGAGTGATTTACTCGCAATGTAGAGGGTTGAGTTAGCACATTAGCATCCACAGAGAGCTACATACTGATGTATGGCATGTATGTAGTAGTGGTGGGGGTGGGCAAAGGCCATTTGTGTTGGCACAAAGTTCCTCTGGGCACGAGTTCAAAGCAGCTGCTTTTACAGGACCTGCGACTGTTTTAGAGCTTTTACTTCATTCATTCAGAATAAAACACAGATAAATGAAGTGTAGCGAGGAATGCAAAACCGCTCCATGCTGAACGCAGAAGCGAATGCTATGACGTGATGGGAAACTTGGAGGCTGAAACTTAAGATTGTGTTGAAACAGACTCTAAAGTCCATAGGCTGTCTGAAAAGACAAAAAAACTCACCATTTCATTTGTGTGTTAAACACACAGACCTCACGGACATTAAATTCAGCTCTGTGCAGTGTGACGAAAGGCTGAGCCACAATATAAACCCGCCAAAGGAAATGCAACATACCCACAGAGAGAAGAGAGTTTACATGAGCTGAGAAAGAGAAGATACTTCCACATACAGGCTAAACAACAACGATTTTCTTTGCTGGACCAGTTTCAGACCAGTAGTTCAGATTTGTACTAGTCCTGCCAACATTTTAAAACTGTTTTCTTGACCAAAAAACATTTTAAAACAAATAATTCATTTTCTACTTTGGACTACTAGTCTGCAATTGCTAATAGTCTGCAATTACAGCTACAAATGTATGAACTTATATATATATATTTGTTTATTTAACAACAACAACAAAAAAAACAAAAAAAAACAAAAAACATTTTTCCTGGAAAAAGAAATTCACCACACGTTACTGATGAAGAACTATTTCAAGTCAATAGTCAATTTTGTATGCATATGCTTTTTACAAAATTACAAAATTTTACAAAATTACAATTATAAGATATAAGATCATTCAGTTTGATATTTGCTAAAGAACATCAATGTTTTCATGGTGAAATCTTCTTGAAAAACATCCATTAAGGAACTTTCTGAATAAAACTGTTGCCTTTTAGTATTAAAAACAGCACAGTGTAATTAAAAAAAAACTTAGATGTTTGAGACTAGTAAGCTTATTTGTTTTTGAAGAAAAAGTATAGGTTATACATTCATTCAGTATGGATTCATTAAATTGATTAATAGTGGTAATAAAAACATCAATTATGTTACAAAATATTACTTTTTCAAATAAATGCCGTACTTTTGAACTTTCTGTTCATCAAAGTGTTACAGTTTCCACAAAAATATTACGCAGCACTACTTTTTCCAACATTAATAATAATCAGAAATATTTGTTGAGCAGCAAATCAGCATATTAGAATGGTTTCTGAAGGAAGAAAGGTAAATAATGTTAAGTAAATAATGTTCATTCTGGGCTTATTTACACTTTTTAATATTCAGTATTTTAAAACATCATAGAAAAGCAATTGTTTAAGCAAAGCATTAAAACACACATTGTCAACAAACCTAGGAAGCAGGAACAATGCAGCACAGGCCCGATAACCACCAGCTACAAAATTCTCTCTCACAACATCATTCTTAATGACAGGGTGAACGAGGTCTTATCCCTAAAAAGAATCTATGAGATTCAGTGAGAAAATCTAAAGATGTGCAAGAATGAGACGCGCAGACTCTCGTGGTTGAACTGTGACTCTGTGTCATTTGCCCCAGGGGCGTCAGTGCCAAGGGCCATTGGAGCTTATATCGAAGCCTGAGAAAGAGGTCACTGGCACAGCTGCGTCTGCTCAGGAACAGGTCATGAAATACGTAATACCACAGAATATTTACCACAAAACCAGTTAAAAGTTCTTTCTTGACCAACAACCTATATTTTAAAACCTGTATTGTACCACTTAATTTGTTAATGTCCAATGGCAAAAATGCGTATTATAAAAGGGATTTCATTCTGATAGTTCTTGATCTATTATCAGTAAACAATTAATAATAAACAAAGACTTTAACTGCAATTGAACCTGCCAACAAGAACAATGTTTGTAGCTTAAAAACCAGCCATAAAAATTTCTCTAGATTACCTATTGTCAAAAGGTTTTATGCACTTTTTGTTAAAGGGGTCATATGATGCGATTTAAAATTTTTCCTTTCTCTTTGGAGTGTTACAAGCTCTTGGTGCATAAAGAAGATCTGTAAAGTTGCAAAGACTAAAGTCTCAAATCCAAAACACATTTCATTACACCAAATACACAACATTTTTAGCAGCATCATATGACCCCTTTAATAAGTGCATCAATGTCAGAAACTATGAAAATGTTTTGTTTTTGTTTTTGACATACCTACATCAACTGCAAAACATCTTTAACCAAACCTTTATTTTTTGGCCATATTTAGATCATTTGCATTGGTCAATAATTGTGTCCACTTGGTCAATCATTATTAGTTGTTAGTACTTAATAGTTCCCCATCATGTCATTTCCGCAATCTACTGAAAACCTCAGATTATGCATGGTTTCCATTTTCAAATGTGAACATTTTAGTAAAAACTGCATAACTGCAAAAAATTCAGGCAATTGCAATATGCAAGACTTCTCTCTAGTCATCAGCTGTTTACAACTTTACCACATCTTTGTCATTTATAGTCATGGAGCATAGTATTTGCTCTTAAAACTGCAGTAGGTTTTAGTAGAAAGTTTGATGCAAATCTGTGAAAGACTCACAAAAGCCTGCAGAACTCCAGTACATCTTAAACATCATCACACAAGCACCATTTCAAACTTTGAGTTCACTTTGTTCCTTTGTTAAAATCTGAAGTTTTCTTTGAGCTTGAAGCCCAGACACTGCCCTGAGGCGAGAGCAATTTAAAACACAAGAGAAATACAAAGCTACCAATCTACAACATCACTGTCAAGTTTTCACGTTTGGACAGGAACTGAAGCAGAGACGAATATGCCGCTCAAATGCCCGCCAGTCGCTCATTTTGATGATTCAGGATAACTGTAGGGCCGCTACAGGGCTCAATAATTGATGTGAATGAAATATTAGTTCTCCATTTAAAACACCCCAAATCTTAAAAGGGACTTTTCAAAGAATGTCAATTCTGTTATTCAAAACCAAACTTCTGTGAAACATAAAAAGAGAAGTTTAGCAGAATATTCACGCTGCTCTTTTTCACACAATAAAAGCAACTGGCCAGGAACATTTTCAGTGATTAAGGAATTTTGGTCAATTCCTCACACAAAGCTAGGGGTGTGGAATATCACCATTTTTGATATTGTCTCCACGAGTTCTGACATGTGTTTTTTCTGAGCGTACACCTGAAGCGCAAACACACTAAAATACACACAAGGTTTACATAGGGCTGGACAATAATTCAATATCAATATGTATCGCGATATAATTTTTTTCAATAACGGTGATATGATTTTTAAACACATTTCCGATATTTCGATATACATTACCAGTTTCCCATACATTGATTTATTTGTGCCGTTTGACTTCGTTGAATAAACATGAGCACTGCACGTTTCAAAATCATAACACGGCGCGGGTGTTTTATATGAATGTATCTCTGAAGGGAAT